>NC_135554.1:28006129-28183629 GCF_964340395.1 Glandiceps talaboti | reverse complement strand
AAAAATAAGTTAAACAATTGACAGAGAGTTGTTAAGATGCATGGATTGATAATCAATAGCATGATCACTAATTATACATCATTGATAGATATTGGTTTACGTGATTCTGTTTTGCGTCTTCTTATTTTCATACGCCCTTTTCACCATTTTGAAAACACTGATAACAAACAAGTGTATTATCTTTGGATAATCTATTTCTAAAGCTTATCTGCTAAGAAGTTTATATTTGTACGAAAATGAGACATAACCCGACTGCAAAAAATACTGATTTCATTTAATACACTGGGGATTTTGTACGTTAGTACTTATAAGAAATACATACGTAATCGTGATATCCTAACAACTGACTCCTATGCAAATATCAACATCTCTGCCATGGTTGCCATGGCAATTTTCAATTCACGTTGTAATCGCTATAATGACATCGTCATTTCCGGAACGACTTTGTTTTCCTTTTAATCATCACTTATCTATATTTCAAGCCTTACTACCCGTAACATTCCGCTATTTTTCGTCCTTTGCATTTACTAGAAACAGTTCAAAGCATCTCATTAACTGAAGTACCACTTTACTAATCATTCATATTAATGTGTATACTGACTTGACGTCCGTTTGTAAACATCGGTACGGTTTCTCCAATTACTTGATTTACAGGATTTGTACATTGGGGTTTTCATAGGGCTTTATCACCAGGCGATCAAACATGCTTGAAAATATCCCACTTCTCATGGCAAACGACACACATGTATGAATCATTCATTCGTCCGTCCGTCCGTCCGTCCGTCCGTCCGTCCGTTTGTCCATTCGTTCGTTCGTTCGTTCATTAATTCATTCATTCTAATACGTTATCTACAGCAATTCAATTTCATTCGAGGAATAAAGCAATTGAGAAATTTCATTTGAATTCCTCAATTTCATTTGCTATTTGCTAGTCCCTAGTCACACAGTTTCATTTCATTTTGTGTGTGATATTGTATGAATTTACTCTTTTCTACTGATTGTAAGTGTATTCTGTGTGTGTGTGTGTGTGTGTGTGTGTGTGTGTGTGTGTGTGTGTGTGTGTGTGTGTGTGTGTAAGTGTGTAAGTGTGAGGGAGTGTGAGTGAGTGAGTGAGTGAGTGAGTGAGTGTGTGTGTGTGTGTGTGTGTGTGTGTGTGTGTGTGTGTGTGTGACGAATAAAACAAAGTTCCCTGGTTACAAACAGTTAGTTAAGACTTAAGCGTCTGACAAAGATATTCTGCAGACCAAATCGAAAGTCAATCATGATCAGTGTCAAAAAATTTGTCAAAGAAAACATGATTTGTCTGCAAGAGTGTATCATGTTTTGTGAACTCTATTTGTTGTTTAGTGTTCATGTTGTAAAATGTTTGGAAAGCCACTAGTAAATCTCACAAGTGATTCGACATGTGTGTGTCGAACTTTGTAAATGTATGTTTTGTGACAAAGGATTTTTAGGAGTATACCTTTGCTAATGTAAGAATTAACATTTTAAGGACCAGAAACTAAATTATTTTCAGCTTTTCATGATTACTGAAAACAACGATAATAAATTGATATCTACGGCTCCCCAGCATTGACAAACCTTTAACTATTAGAATGATTTATATGTCTTCACAAAAAGACAAATTTCACCCTAGAAAATGTATGGACTTCTGTTATGTTTCTGTTACCATGCTTCTGATTACATTATCTGTGTACTGGAAATATACTAGCATATATAGACGCTGCAAAAAGATTTCTCTGGTTCAAGATAGGGAAAGTGGCAAAGGGGAGGTCATTCTTTATTTGGCAGGAAAACCTGTAACACATATTCTTAGTTAAACCGATGTCGATATCAGCTTGTCTAGTGCTACCCGAATCATAAGACCTTACGTCTAGCTCGATGCGGTCCCGAGATGAAATTTCAAATTCAACCGAAGCCACTCACACAGTCATCAACATCGTATCTTTTGTTAATCAATGTGGCAGTTGCATATGTCCTAGCCCAGGATGCTATTTTAATATACATTTGTACATTGTCCACAACATTCTAATAGTTGGGAGTTTACTCATTTGCATGAACAACCTTTTGGTCCATGATTTCTCATTAAGCTTGACGAAGTGACGAGATGATTCGATACCATGTGTATCATCTAGAGTAATTTATAAGCTTATCAACTAACAATTTCTCAAATATTATATTCCAAACTTTGAATTGCAGATACAATATTGTGACATATTTTTGATAAGTTATGTCCTATGGTAAGTTGTTGTGTTAAACTTTAGTATATATATATTGGGTTTTCCTTAATATGAATCCGAAAGTTGATGTTACGCGCTGTTATTATCTATAAGGCATTAATAATGGCGACGTCGTGAACAATTTTTGGCGCCAAGCCATCTTGCAGACGACAGATTTGATTATTAATTTGTGAAAGTCAAAGCCTAGTTTTGAAAAAAAGATGAACAGAACAGTGAGAGGCTTAACATCTGAAATTTAACTGAAGATGGTTTAGAAAAGGCGAGTATGAATGTAAAACCAAATATATGAAATATTAAAATATGAGAAATTACGCTGGTATGGCGTTTATCAGCCGTATTTTTTACAACAGCAAAGGTCGTGATTAAGGTAAAACGCTAAATATAATGGAACATGGAAATTAGCTTGTAAAACTTACCACTAGTATAATAATATTTAGACGACGCTGTGTTTCTTCTGTCGATAAATGTGAAAAACCATAGGAAATATGTCGGCAGCTGTAATAAGGCAAACGCTAGGTCTTGTGTTCCTTTCCCCCCGAAGCCGTCGGTCTCTTAATGACGTCACAGCTGATTTGCATAACAATCTCCTGCACGATATTTTGTGACGATATCAGCCTAATTTCCAGGTTCAAGTTCATTGGAAAATAGAGCCAGGATCTCAAAAATACAACTAACGAAATATATTTAAGTCATAATTATATAAGACAACGCTTTCTCCTGCACCTCTCCGGCTAAAACAATACAAACGTACGTACTGCAAAATTTGAGGAATTTCAAACTAAGCATACAATGTATATGTACCATGATGATTGGACTGACTTATTGTATGTGATAGGCGGTATACACATGTATTACCTTTAACTTGCCTTGTTTGCATCATGTATGTAGCTACTATTAGAACCCGGCCATATTTAATATGTGAATGACGTAATATGAGGCAACACGGCTGAATAATTCGGTTAATATGTGGTTGGACATCAAGACTATAAACATCATATTAATCTGTTAGCATAAACACTTCTTCCGAAAGGATGTTAAGTACAATTCCGCCGACGAAAACATTTTGGGTGTGGACAATAATTTTGTTTTACCTGCAGTCATGGAATATTAAGTGCATTGAACAGCGAACCAACCACGCTAGGAAGTGCAAGGATGTTTGAAGCGACGATAAACCGACATGACAACATGAAATGATCATGACAACACCAGAAGCAAATATCACATTCAAAAAACTTATTAGGCATTCACGTTAGATTTAGTATTTAGTATGCATACATACATACATACATACATACATACATACATACATACATACATACATACATACATACATACATACATACATACATACATACTCACACACATGCATACACATACATACATACATACATACATACATACATACATACATACATACATACATACATACATACATACATACACACACACACACACACACACATTTATAACAATCATTTTAACAACCCAATTACTCGACCGGTTGATTGATCGATTGACCGAACGACCGCCCGACCGACCGACCGACCGACCAACCAACCAACCAACCAACCGACCAACCAACCAACCAACCAACCGACCGACCGACCGACCGACCAACTGACCAACCAACCAACCAACCAACCAACCAACCAACCAACCAACAAACCAACCGACCGACCGACCAACTGACCAACCAACCAACCAACCAACCAACCAACCAACCAACCAACCAACCAACCAACCAACCAACCACCCAATCGTCGACCGACCGACTGACAACCAACCAACCACCCACCCACCCAAGCATCCACCCACCCACCCACCCACCAACCGACCGACCGACCAATCGACCGAGTGAGCCACCGATCGACCAAACAAACGCTTCTTTGAGTATACTATAGGTGTGTTCAATTGAGGATAATGTTTCCAATTGCTAGCTGAGGACGGAATACTTATAATACTTACAATCATCCCGAAATCATCATCGCAACATCACCCATCTTAGAATTTCAAATATATCGCCATGAGTATCCCTATCATTCCTTCCCAAAGGGATTAGAAGACCACTGACAGTAGCTGGTCTTTCACGTTACACTTCTGTAGAACTCGTATTGTACAAAAATGCTGACAAAAATGTAGTGCATGTATAGTATACCGCCCTCTTGTGGTATGAAATAAAAAACATTTGTTTATCAATGGTTCAGTATAAACTTTGAATGCATATATTGCGAAAACACGAAATAGCAGCACAAAAACGCTTTGGTTTTCGTCAGTGGGGCGGAGTATATATTTACAAATTTAAAGTCACATACATTTAACATTAGACTTAACTTATTACCGTGACGCACCTTATGGTTTATTCTACTGTACATGTTCATCAGTCGACGAGATATCCACCAGAGAATATTTTGTTGTAAATGTTGAATATAATATTCAACAACCTGGTGTCTATATCAGTATAATCAACAACCTGGTGTCTATATCAGTATACCTGGTGTCTATATCAGTATACCTGGTGTCTATATCAGTATACCTGGTGTCTATATCAGTATATCTGGTGTCTATATCAGTATAATCAACAACCTGGTGTCTATATCAGTATACATGGTGTCTATATCAGTATACCTGGTGTCTATATCAGTATACCTGGTGTCTATATCAGTATAATCAACAACCTGGTGTCTATATCAGTATACCTGGTGTCTATATCAGTATACCTGGTGTCTATATCAGTATACCTGGTGTCTATATCAGTATTATCAACAACCTGGTGTCTATATCAGTATACCTGGTGTCTATATCAGTATACTTGGTGTCTATATCAGTATTATCAACAACCTGGTGTCTATATCAGTATAATCAACAACCTGGTGTCTATATCAGTATACCTGGTGTCTATATCAGTATACCTGGTGTCTAAATCAGTATACCTGGTGTCTATATCAGTATATCTGGTGTCTATATCAGTATAATCAACAACCTGATGTCTATATCAGTATACCTGGTGTCTATATCAGTATACCTGGTGTCTATATCAGTTTAATCAACAACCTGATGTCTATATCAGTTTAATCAACAACCTGGTGTCTATATCAGTATACCTGGTGTCTATATCAGTATACCTGGTGTCTATATCAGTATACCTGGTGTCTATATCAGTATAGTCAACAACCTGGTGTCTATATCAGTAAACCTGGTGTCTATATCAGTATACCTGGTGTCTATATCAGTATACCTGGTGTGTATATCAGTATAATCAACAACCGTGTTTTACATCTTCACCTTATCCCTCTAATCCGTTCCATAAAAATGGTTATTGCGATGAATGATTAGACTTGACCATGGGACTTCTAAGTGTACAGTTATGTGATGTACATTACCGATTTTTTAAATTCCTTGAGGTCAAGATTATAAAACTGTTCTATTCTTCAAGGTGTTCTAGTCTTCAAAGTTTTCTACTCTTTTCAAAATATAAAGCTGTGAAACATTTAAATGCGAACGTAGGTACCGGTGCGATCGTGCTCTGTCTGATGCCGTACCTTCGTGTCTGTCCAGCTCCTATCATCGCAAACCCCTTTTCACTTCCTTTTTGTCTGTCTTTTTGTCTGTCTTTTTGTCTTTTTGTCTTTTTGTCTGTCTGTCTGTCTGTCTGTCTGTCTGTCTGTCTGTATGTCTGTGTCTGTCCGTCCGTCCGTCCGTCTGTCTGTCTGTCTGTCTGTCTGTCTGTCTGTCCGTCCGTCCGTCCGTCCGTCCGTCCGTCCGTCCGTCCGTCCGTCTGTCTGTCTGTCTGTCTGTGACATATAATTTAGCACTTGCATACTCAATGTATTACGTGTTCTTGGGTTGTTGCTATCTTTCGAATTATTTTGTGAAACGTGTAGTGACATGCTGATCGTGTAAAAATGCTCCGAGCACTTGGTAGTACAAGTAATCTCTTTTCAAATATAGCTATCAAGGTGTTGAAATCACCGCCTCCAATTCTCCATAAGAGGGCTCCTATGAGTCTCGGTATAGCAAAATTTTTGTACCCTATGCTGTAGACTTAGGGAACCTTCAGTATTTACAGGGTGGGGGCGGCGGAATGGGGTGTCTTTTTTGACAAATCAGGTCGGGGGAGGGCCATATTTAGAAAATGAGATTAGAGTAGGGTCACATTTGACTTTGACTCATTTGATAGTCTAACTTTGCAATTATTTTGGGATTTTTTTGGCATCCCATCGCTGCCACGGGTTTCAAATCCATTGCTGCCATTCGGGTTAGGATTAGGGTTAGGGTTAGGTACCATAATATCAACCCACATCAATCAAGTCGCTGCTGACAACTGTGTAGTCAATTAATTATCAGTTGTAATGTGAGGAGACAAGTGGGTCTCACAAGCAGTAAAACGGAAACAGTTGGGTATTGGAATAATGTCATGGTGGGAGGATGCCAATCTAATCTTTGGGAGTTGTGGCCTTCAGCTGAGCCAATGAGATCCAAATACAGATATTTATTAATGTAGTGCCTTCACACACACACATGGTGGTAGTTGTGGGAATGCCTTTAAACCTGTCAACATGGGGGCAGAGGTGGGATTAAGTCCTTACCATTTATATGGGAACTCGTGTCCTTTTCTATTTCAAACAGTATTTTAACCAATGTTTTTGAACTACTTTAACAGGGGAGGGTCATGTTTTAGAGAAATAAAGTTGAGGGAGGGCCATTGTTTAGCAAAACGGAATCGGGGAAGGGTCACATTTTACACAATAACTCTGGCCTGGTTTCCCCGTTGTAATAACTTACCCTGTGTTCTTGTATGTTTGTTTGCTTCTCTAAGTGTGCGTTTGTATGTAGTGAATTGTTAATTAGAGAGAGAGAGAGAGAGAGAGAGAGAGAGAGAGAGAGAGAGAGAGAGAGAGAGAGAGAGAGAGAGAGAGAGAGAGAGAGAGAGAGAGAGAGAGAGAGAGAGAGAGAGAGAGAGAGACAGAGACAGAGAGAGAGAGAGACTGAGATACAGAGAGACAGAGACAGAGACAGATATAGAGAGACAGACAGAGAGAGACGAGACAGAGACAGAGAAAGAGAGATATCATACCACATAAACTTATTTTGTTGCAATTTAAAGGAAACTGAATTTAACTCAAGTGTTTGTATATCCCGAAAGTTCTATAATTAATGAACCTGTTTCTTATCTGAATAAAATCAATTTCTGAAAGTCATTTCCCGACGTTGACGAATGGGTCACGTCGCGACATATAATCCAAGGAGAAAGAGCGCCACCTCTCAGCGGTAGCACTATTTGAGACATACACTTCTACATAGTTACACTGTACAAGTGGTCAATCATCGATAGGTGACGATGTCCAATAAATGACAGTACCGTTATTTGTTCATTGACAGGGCCCATTTCATGTCAAATAACCTCAACACATCAGTCGCTTGAGGGAAAAGATTTGTAGGTTTAACGTGTTAGATTACGTAATTCCATATCGTCACAACATTTTCAAATTATGTCAACAATCTACTTTTGAGAGAAATTATTATTATTGTTCCCCATAGCTATCATACCACAGAATATTTGTTCTTCAAATCCACTTGAGTAACCGTGCAGTCACAAAATTAGTTCTTCATCATTACGTGTAAAACATTTCTAAAATAACGTTTAGTGCCTTGTTGACCCTGTGAGTTTGCACACATCCATAGAATCATTCTGGTAAATTAAATTGTGAAATGGAAACTATACGTTTGTCATGTCCACTTACAGACATATTTAGAATGACCCAATAAATCACATAGTTCATGAACCAGTCTTCCGTAATAAAATTAGATAAGTGGAGTGGGATAATGATAATATGTATCATTAGACAACAGTCATTAAAATTGGCTACAAACGTACTGTCAGTATCATGTTTCCATTTTTTAGTCATTCGTAGGAACAAAATCATAAACTCATAAACTTAATTTGCATACTCCACGGGAGATCACTGTTTTAAATCGTTAATGGATGGGGAAATGAGATATCACCTACTAGTAATTTTATTCTTAAGCATTGAAAGAAACGAGTTGAAAAGTTGTAGATTGATGACTAAAATGTAGTCTGAGAGAAACTATAGACGGAGTAAAAAAATAAAAATCACAGACAAGTAAGAGACAGAGACTAGAAAGAGAGATACAGACAGACAGACGGACGGACGGACAGACAGACAGACAGACAGACAGACAGACAGACAGACAGACAGACAGACAGAGGAAGGCATGCACAAATACATTCGCATGGCTGTTACCAACTCATTACTGAAGCTAGGTTTTAGAAGGTATTGCGGCGAAGCCGCGAGAATTTTTTAAATTACTCGGTAAACGACCTGAACTCTTAATTTTTTCATGCCCCCAATTTCTCCCAGCCCCCCGCGCCGTAAATTCTGACCCCAGCCTAAGAACAGTCACGAGCATATCACGTGTTTTTGTTCAAATGTGTCCTGCCTGTCACATGAACGTGAATAGGAATCATTAATGAATGGCGTGATTTGTCTACGTCAAACGTAGTTATATTTAGGTAACAACACACGTAAGAACATATATCTACTGTTACTTTATAATCATAATCGATTTGTTACTGAGCAACATTCTTGATATTCTCGACAAATGGTATATGTTGGGGTATAAGGAAGCTCCTATGCGCTATAGGCAATATGGACAACACCATACTAGTAAATAAAAGTCTATATGGGGTTTTCTAATTAACTTGGCCAAAGTACCACTCATATCCTGTTAACTTCACACATATGTGCTTTGAATTCGCACATTGAAATATCTTAGACGGAGTGTACAAAGAAACGCATTCAAACCATTATTTTCAAAATATAGAAAATGATTCATACGTTTCCATCACCACCACCACCACCACCACCACCACCACCACCACCACCACCACCGTTTAATTATTTAAACATTTAGTGACTGGTGGATGATTCATTCCTACAGAACGTGAATAAGCTTTTCAAATGCCTGGCACGTGTTACCGTCTGTCATTTTATAGGGGGAAGAACAAGAGTGTAAACTCGTAGACAACATCTTGGACATCAACTAAACTTCATCATGTTCAAGGAATTGTTTATAAAGTGGCATAACCTGTCATATGACTTCAATTATAGCGGCCGTGTACTATTACCAGTTAGAAATGCTACTGCGGAAAGCAAGATAGTAGGCAAACTACGAGACAGAAATTTAAAAACATCTGTTGCAGCAGGTTGATATAAGTCTGTAACATGTACAGACGTTGATTTAATTACACTCACATGTTGAGGTGGCGTCTATGGGAAGCCGTTCAGGCCAAAAGTATTTTTTTATTTTTGCTATAGTATTTTATATTTTTCGTACTTACAAACTAATTTTAACAGTTTATGTACTTTTATTCCATGTTCACATTATTTTAATTGAAATAAGTTTGCATTTATTTGAGAATATTGTTTTATTTTTCGTCAAACCAGAATTATTTTAAGGATTATATATAATTGAAAGTCAAAATATATTTTTTGTTTAAGTTTTTTATTTTATTTTTTAATTTAAAAAAAAAAAATTTCAACTTTTTTTTTTTTTCTTCCCAACTTTTTTTTTTTTGGCCGAGTCTGCTGACCAGCGCCTGTCACGAGTACGTCGTGCTCGTGACAGGCATGTCCTTCGACATCCATTACGACGTGTTTCGGCGTCAAATACACCTTCTCATTACCTTCGAAATTGGTCGCTCAAACATTATATTAGATCTCGAAACTGTTAATTTACGTGTGATGGTATCTGTTTTTTCCAACAACCGCGACTTCAGCCGCGTACATACATGTGTACACCGTCACGTTATGACCGCATGTATGATGTATTACATGATGTAGTACGTAGGACACGACACGATCCATGTGCAAAGGGTAATGGTAGTTAATCTAAAACAACTAAAGTTTGTTGCATCAATAACAATTACATTCATTATTGTGAAACTGACCAGAATTGAAATAAGATGGTACACTATAATGTGATCATGAGCGTGAGCAAAACAGCTTTTAGGAACAAAAACGCGAGGAAAACGAACGCGTATTTCCAATGGGTCAGTCAGGTACTACTTCTTGTGCGAGTGCACATGTTGACGTCGACCTGCTGTATTACATATCAACCTAAACCAGCTTTTATCGCCTTGTTATCATCATCATCGTCGTCGTCGTCGTCGTCGTCGTCGTCGTCGTCGTCGTCATCGTCGTCGTCGTCGTTGTTGTTGTTGTTGTTGTTGTTGTTGTTGTAAAGATTCAGTTTACTTCATCGTACAATGTAGTATACATGTACATTCTCTCTGAGTACACATGCATATATCATGAAAAGTTGAGAACAACACGTCTACTAGACTGTCGACAGTCGCTCGCGCCTTTTTTTCCTACGTTTTATCTAAACTCCGGTCCGGCGCAACACTAGTATAATTGCAAATTGATTTCGAGGGCCGAATTGCTCGATCACTCGGGCCTTCGGCCCTAGATATCAGTTTGCGATTAGACTAGTGTTGCGCCGGATCGGAGTTTAGATAAAACGTAGGGGGAAAAAGGCGCGAGCGACTGTCGACAGTGTGTACACGTCTACGTATGTAATACAGCAGGTCGACGTCAACATGTGCGCTCGTACTAGAACTTAAGTACATTTGTACCTGACTGACCGTTTGGAAATACCTTTACCCGTTGCACATGGATCGTACGCGGCTGAAGTCGCGGTTGTTGGAAAAAAACAGATACTATCACACGTAAATTAAGAGTTTTGAGATCTGATATAATGTTTGAGCGATCAATTTCGAAGGTAATAAGAACGTGTACGTAATGCCATGGATGTCAAAGGTCACGCCTCGTACTCGTGACAGGCGCCGGGTACAAGCACGACGTGTTCTGCACCGGCGCCTGTCAGCAGACTCGGCCAAAAAAAAAAAAGTTGAGAGAAAAAAAAAAAAAGTTGAAATTTTTTTTTTTAAATTAAAAGAATAAAATAAAATAACTTTAACAAAAAATATATTTTGACTTTCAATTATATATAATCCTTTAAAAAATTCTGGTTTGACGAAAAATAAAACAACATTCTCAAATAAATGCAAACTTATTTCAATTAAAATAATGTAACCATGGAATAAAAGTACATAAACGGTTAAAATTAGTTTGTAAGTACGAAAAATATAAAATACTATAGCTAATATAAAAAAATATTTTTGGCCTGAACGGCTTCCCATAATATTTTGACTTTCAATTATATATAATCCTTAAAATAATTCTGGTTTGACGAAAAGTAAAACAATATACTCAAATAAATGAAAACTTATTTCAATTAAAATAATGTGAACATGGAATAAAAGTACATAAACTGTTAAAATTGGTTTGTAAGTACGAAAAATATAAAATACTACAGCTAAAATAAAAAAATACTTTTGGCCTGAACGGCTTCCCATAGGCGTCTCTGGTAGTAATGTCAATCCGTGTTGACACTATCTTGATAAGAGATTGTCACTATATTCACAAATTAAAGCCAAAGAACTGTTCTCACCGACCCATCGGTATGAAATGACAGTAGCTTTAGGAATGATCGCACAATGTCACACAAGATCGATCAACGAACTTCCTTCGTTTAGGGGCCGGACATGTTTAACTGACTGGGGTGGATGGGGGGGGGGGGGGGGTTGGGGGTTGGAATTGAACATGTGTTTTCTCAAACTGACCCCCCCCCCCAGCTCCGATGACCAAAACCAAAGTAACCCTCCCAGTAAAGACCACATTTTCCAAAATTACCCTCCACCCATAAACACACCCCCTGTATATTTTTAACATATCATTTCATAGGTCTTACTCTATTGATCTTACTATACTACCACATGAATATAATTGAATGTTGCTATTTATTAAGAGAATACATTACTTTTGGTATTTTTGTTTCTTTTGTTTCTTGTCCTCTCACTTCAAGTAGTGTTTTTTAAAATGACCCCTCCCACTTCAAGTGATGTTTTCACAATGACCCCCACCAAAAACACCGCGCCCCAGTCAGTTAAAAATGCCCAGCCCCCTAGGGCCTAGGTGCCTCCCTCCCCGACGAATGTCCACAAGTGCGACATCAACACGTTTTAAAATGTATGATATAAGCCATGATGGTAAAAATGTAGCGGTCGCACACTGCGATTGATATAGTGTAAACACATGGTAAACATACTAAATTAAATACTAGCCGGAAACCAAGCACTGTGTGTCACATTAGCAGCAATTCTTTTTTATTAACTTATCAATATCTCAGCAATAAAGAGAGGACCTGTTAGCATTGAAGGCGTCAAAGTTTTTGAAATTTGTTTAGAAGTAAGAAAACGAACTTCAGCAATCTGATTGACGCTAGCCCCTCTCCACTCATGGACTAGTGTGATATGTGCCTTAGTTTGTATCTAGCTTAGTTTGCCTATAGCTTCATATCTGTACTACTATAACTCAATCATTCATCGCAGGTGTGACCCGAAATTATGACAAAACTTTAATCACAAGAGTAATTCACCTAATCTTATATTCTATACGAGAAATTATTAACGTGTTATGGTGAACAAAACACTGCGATACTCCAAGAAACGAGTTGATAAAAACATTACAAGTACATTATCAGCCATCTTTCAAAAGGTGATCTTTGTTCTGAGTTCTCTACAATTCTTCAGAAGGCAGAACAATGTATTAAGTAATATGCCACAAATATACGTAAATATAGAAATATACCAATATAGCAACTATATGTATTATGAATGGTTATGTCCATTTCTCTTGTTCTGCAAAAAACCCATGATTAAAATTTCTTTCATATTTAAGCCCCGGGGAAATTTATGTAATAGCTTTTACAATCGATGAAAAAAGCAATGTCGTTAATAATGAAATTGCCTGTTATCTCATGTAAAGGAAAGCTGTCTGACAGTGTATAAACTAGTAACCAATATCATATTTCTTTAAAAAACATATCTCCATAAATGAGTGAACTTCTTTTGTGACCTAAAATGCGAGGAGCTGAGGGAGCGTATATTTGGATAGAGTTTATCTAAAAGCAGTCTGCAGTTTTGATAATACTTCTGTTCATGATATAGAAAACAAAGTTATTGGCATATTCATAATATATTGTATACCGTACCTTTTTATGGTAAAACTAATCTAGTGCTATGTTGATGTGGATGCATTGCTTATATAACATTCAATTGTCCCCTGGCGTTGTTAGAACAGTTGGTTGCATAGTAGGGATTTCTGCAACATTCTTCACATGTGATCGTAAGTTGTATCTTAATACAACTACTGTATCAGGTTTGAGTTCAGTGAATTGTAAGCGATGGTTAAGTATTCTCAGTAAGTAGAATACTGTGAATACCTTTAAATTTAAAACAAAACAGATTATACCCGGAAAACATCAACTCAGCTTGTACCCTTTAATACCACTACGGTAACCACATGTGCCAACAATCAAAAATCTCTCTCTGAGAGTTCTGACATTTAGCCGTTTTACATTGATTTATATTTGTTTCATCTGTAGCGTTGTGAGCTCAATGAATAAGTCTGTGTTTATATCTAAAACTGTACACTGGAATTATTCATCCTTTTCTGAGTCCACAGTGCGTACGAACAGTTAACCCTAAAAGTTACTTCCGACGATGTCACATGAAGGCCAGATATGATCCCACTCTATTAAACTATATTAGGCTTGGAATAAAGTGATCTGCTTTTATGCGATATAATGGACAATTCTACGAGCAAATTGGTCATTCCTGTTCAATGTAAACGAGATAATAAGCCTTAATTTGTCAAAACCCTGTAATTACATCACACACATATATGAAATAATCTCATAGCTGTTAAAGGATAACGCCACTCCAGGAAAAGATGTATTTTCATAAAACTTTGAGTTTCTGGAGAGTCAGTTCATGATTTCACATAACATAGTTTGTGCTTGAAACCGTTCACATGTACTGTCCTTTCACTGATACACAATGCTTGATGTGTCTTAGCAGAAATGATGGTTCATTAGATCACACTGTCTAAATCCTTAACAACACGTGATGCCGCACCTTCGTTGTTTGTTCAGTCACATGTAAAGTCTAACAATGTAACTATCTAAAGTCACGTTTCAAGAAGTGTTAGACATGAATTATGTATAGTAGGTTGATGAGACCCTCAGCCATCTAGTTATGACGTACTATATCAGATCAACACCAAACTGTTATGAAGTGTGCGTGCGTGTGTCTCTCAAACTCCCACACGATAAATGTATAATAAAATGTGTGAAAATAAATGTCAACGTTTGGTGATATGTTGTTTGTGACATTTGCTATCCGACTTTCATGTAGTTGTTACTGATATTTGTGTAAGTAAACTTGAGAAGCACCAAAACTTTTTCCCAAGTTTTAATTCCACAAAAAAGTCAAGGAATTATATGTACTATTTCTTGTTCAAAAGATTAGTTGAAGCCAGGATATGTAATGGTAATAATTACTAGAAACTGTTATGTTTCTATGTTACAGTACTGGTATATCATACCATACTCAAGCCAAATTATTGTCTTTGAACAGAAAATATGGATTATATAAGCTGGTCATTCTACGTCACGACACCGGTATATATGTCACTGATTTTGCTGTGTTCGAAATATGAGTTAAAACATTCCAAATAGCTAACTTAGATTAATTTAGCCAGCATAAAAGAAATATCATTTTTTCATTTGAATGAATCTTTTATAATTAGTTGTTGTCATTGCATTTACATATTTAATCTAGCATTACAATGCTACCTAATTTAAAATATTGTCTGCGAAATGTTATGTGGTGATCGTCATACTTATATGTTGTGGTTAGGGTAGTTGTGATAGTGGTGGTTGTGCGCTATGCCGTTATAGGTCCGTACCAGGGGCAAAGGTTGTTATGAATAGTTTAGAACATATGGTGGGATTCAAGTGCTGCATAACAAAACTAACAATACTATTAATATCAGTGGTGGTTGTGGTGGATGGGGGTTGTAATAGTGGTGTTGTTTTACTGGTGTGACTGTGGTGGTTGTGGTGGATGGGGGTTGTAATAGTAGTGCTGTTTTAGTGGTGTGACTGGTGGTTGTGGGGATGGGAGTTGTAATAGTGATGCTGTTTTAGTGGTGTTGCTGTTGTGATTCTGGGTCTGGTATTTTATGGTTATCGGCAGCGTGGGGGTGGAGTGGGTGGGGGCGTAATGTAACGTAACGTAACGTATCAAAATCACGTGATTATTCAATTGATAATGAAATCGTACAAATACATGGAAATTGAATCTACCAGAGAATGGAAGCTTGTACAGATTGTTATCAATGCTCAAATTTGTAACGTACTGATGTTTTGACAACACATCTCATGGTCGTATAGAAATGAACATAGACATCAACACATCTCATGGTCGTACAGAAATGAACATAGACATCAACACATCTCACGGTGGTACAGAAATGAACATAGGCATCAACACATCTCATGGTTGTACAGAAATGAACATAGACATCAACACATCTCATGGTCGTACAGAAATGAACATAGGCATCAACACATCTCATGGTCGTACAGAAATGTACATAGACATCAAAACATCTCATGGTCGTACAGAATTGTACATAGACATCAACACATCCCATGGTCGTACAGAAATGAACATAGACATCAACACATCTCATGGTCGTACAGAAATGAACATAGGCATCAACACATGGTCGTACAGAAATGAACATAGGCATCAACACATCTCATGGTTGTACAGAAATGTACATAGGCATCAACACATCTCATGGTCGTACAGAATTGTACATAGACATCAACACATCTCATGGTGGTACAGAAATGAACATAGACATCAACACATCTCATGGTGGTACAGAAATGAACATAGACATCAAAACATCTCATGGTGGTACAGAATTGTACATAGACATCAACACATCTTATGGTCGTACATAAATGAACATAGACATCACCACATCTCATGGTCGTACAGAAATGAACATAGGCATCAACACATGGTCGTACAGAAATGAACATAGGCATCAACACATCTCATGGTGGTACAGAATTGTACATAGACATCAACACATCTCATGGTCGTACAGAAATGAACATAGACATCAACACATCTCATGGTGGTACAGAAATGTACATAGACATCAACACATCTCATGGTCGTACAGAAATGAACATAGACATCAACACATCTCATGGTGGTACAGAAATGTACATAGACATCAACACATCTTATGGTCGTACAGAAATGTACATAGACATCAACACATCTTATGGTCGTACATAAATGAACATAGACATCAACACATCTCATGGTTGTACAGAAATGTACATAGACATCAACACATCTCATGGTCGTACAGAAATGTACATAGACATCAACACATCTTATGGTCGTACATAAATGAACATAGACATCAACACATCTCATGGTTGTACAGAAATGTACATAGACATCAACACATCTCATGGTGGTACAGAAATGTACATAGACATCAACACATCTCATGGTCGTACAGAAATGTACATAGACATCAACACATCTCATGGTCGTACAGAAATGAACATAGGCATCAACACATGGTCGTACAGAAATGAACATAGGCATCAACACATCTCATGGTGGTACAGAAATGAACATAGACATCAAAACATCTCATGGTGGTACAGAATTGTACATAGACATCAACACATCTTATGGTCGTACATAAATGAACATAGACATCACCACATCTCATGGTCGTACAGAAATGAACATAGGCATCAACACATGGTCGTACAGAAATGAACATAGGCATCAACACATCTCATGGTGGTACAGAATTGTACATAGACATCAACACATCTCATGGTCGTACAGAAATGAACATAGACATCAACACATCTCATGGTGGTACAGAAATGTACATAGACATCAACACATCTCATGGTCGTACAGAAATGAACATAGACATCAACACATCTCATGGTGGTACAGAAATGTACATAGACATCAACACATCTTATGGTCGTACAGAAATGTACATAGACATCAACACATCTTATGGTCGTACATAAATGAACATAGACATCAACACATCTCATGGTTGTACAGAAATGTACATAGACATCAACACATCTCATGGTCGTACAGAAATGTACATAGACATCAACACATCTTATGGTCGTACATAAATGAACATAGACATCAACACATCTCATGGTTGTACAGAAATGTACATAGACATCAACACATCTCATGGTGGTACAGAAATGTACATAGACATCAACACATCTCATGGTCGTACAGAAATGTACATAGACATCAACACATCTCATGGTCGTACAGAAATGTACATAGACATCAACACATCTTATGGTCGTACATAAATGAACATAGACATCAACACATCTCATGGTTGTACAGAAATGTACATAGACATCAACACATCTCATGGTGGTACAGAAATGTACATAGACATCAACACATCTCATGGTCGTACAGAAATGTACATAGACATCAACACATCTCATGGTCGTACAGAAATGTACATAGACATCAACACATCTCATGGTGGTACAGAAATGAACATAGACATCAACACATCTTATGGTCGTACAGAAATGAACATAGACATCAACACATCTTATGGTCGTACAGAAATGAACATAGACATCAACACATCTCATGGTGGTACAGAAATGAACATAGACATCAACACATCTTATGGTGGTACAGAAATGAACATAGACATCAACACATCTCATGGTCGTACAGAAATGAACATAGACATCAACACATCTTATGGTCGTACAGAAATGAACATAGACATCAACACATCTTATGGTCGTACAGAAATGTACATAGACATCAACACATCTCATGGTCGTACAGAAATGAACATAGGCATCAACACATGGTCGTACAGAAATGAACATAGGCATCAACACATCTCATGGTGGTACAGAAATGTACATAGACATCAACACATCTCATGGTGGTACAGAAATGTACATAGACATCAACACATCTTATGGTGGTACAGAAATGAACATAGACATCAACACATCTCATGGTGGTACAGAAATGTACATAGACATCAAAACATCTCATGGTGGTACAGAAATGTACATAGACATCAACACATCTCATGGTCGGACAGAAATGTACATAGATATCAACACACATATCTTTGCAACCTTGGTTTAGTTGTACGTAAATCCATTACCAAACACTATATGGATCTGTAACGGATTCTGTAGAAAAATCCCTTCAGCGATCGAAGCAACTCGAAAATGTACACGTGCACACTTAGCTAATAAAACTGATAACTATATAACTTATAAACTTCATCGACTCATCCTTGTAGCGTGGATAAGAGCTGTAACCACGACAACCAACCAATCAACCAAGCACTCGCTTAACACTAGGGCTCGTCGTTCAAATCGTAATACAATTAAATTTTATGCTGTAACACCGATATCGACAAGAAAAGTCGTTGCTTCAGTATACTTTTACCTTCCCTCATTCTTTTCCTACTTGGATGGCGACACAGTAATCCGACATTGAAATAACCAAACCATAAGTAGATCAGCTGGCGTTGCATATAAATCTATTCAGAAAGTGACGAGAGTATTGCCATCTTATTCTTAGGAGTACACACGTGTGCCAAATAGATACAATTTGAATGTTGACATTAATATGAAAGATACATAAAATACATGAAGAAAAAACAAACAAAAAACAAACAAACAAACAAACAAACAAACAAACAAACAAACAAACAAGAACCATTTCTACTGTATACTTTACGGATTAGATATATTCGGAACTATCATGTAAACGTTGAAATTGCTAGAGGTAACCCGAAGACGTAGAGATGATTCGATTGACAAAATGAAAGGTAACTAATTAAATTGTGTGCTCTTGATGAAACCAAGTGAAAGTGCACCATTTACTCAAAGTTGTACAATAAAATATAAAATACAAGAAAGTGCTCAGTGAGACATAAAAAAACCCCGTCAAATTGACAAGGACGATGACATCGTTGTTAAATTTCTCTGGTAGCATATAAATGTTCGAATATTGGCTCATTTGAACAAGGTGTTATAAGCGACAATTAGTTTGATCTTTTTAGTATTTCTAATAATATCAAAGTACTAAGTGAAAGCCTAAAACCCAAGACCACATATACATGTCAAGGATGTGTCTATAGTGTAGACAGAATAAAAATTCACTCAAATTGATATTTTCAACCTCAAAGAAAGTGGCACCGACTGCATTAAAGATTGGCTTTACGTTACGTTTAAGTAATGAAAGACACGACTACGACTATTGAAAAGAGGCAATCTTCATGGGAAAACGGCATTATTCCCATTCCTACTGTTTTCCATTCGTAAAGATGGTTTCAAAGGACATTTCACAGATGTACATTACCATAATTGCACCGTTTAAGACAGTAGTTCCATTCTCATTATACACTCTTGATATATACTTAATTAATGAAAAACAGGTAGTTTCCCAAAACGCGTGTTTGTATATATACACCGAACACTTCAGCTGTATTCACGTTACTTTATATAGTATTATTACATCATTTCCCAGTAAGATTGAGAAATCATGTAAAACATGTCACAACTTTCGGAAAAAAATCGGACTTCATTTTTTTTATAAAGATATATTTAGTAGTAAACGTTAATTTCATACCAAACCGATATGCCTACTGACAAATTTCAAAATGGAATATATATCTTAATGTCAAAATTTATGTAACGTGTACGTCAGTAATTTATATGTCTGTCACCTTTACTATTCTTATATATAGAAGTGGAAGTTTGTTTTTCCGTTGCCATGCCCACAGGTTGTCCATCTTATTTATGACATTTATATATTTGAAACCTAGACAGTCTCGAGGGTCCTAGGCCTAACCTTACTAATTAACATTTACCAGTACATGGGGATATTGATGGTGTTCTCCCATGAATAGTCTGACAAAAGGGTTCAGAAAACGGCAACCTTACGTAGTTGCCAGTGAGGAGATGCAAAGCAGAACTGTTTTGCTCTATCACCTCGCAATGATCCTTATTATCACATGGCGTTAGTATAAAGTGCCGGCTATGTCATATTTCATACAACTAATGATTATCTAATTATCACTATGAACACATCGCTAGTCAATAATCAAATCTGGGTTTGAGTTGTGATAAAATGTAATGTATTAAGCTTTTGGTACAGTTCGGCAATGTATATCAGCTCTGGGTACAATTCGGTAACAAGTTAACGCTAGTATCAAGTTATAGCATTCACTTGTACTGTGAAATACCTGGCATTTAACTGTGGGTTACCATGACTCGTTTATATGATTTCAAATGTCAGCTACGAAATGAAAAAATACCCTACAACAAATGAAATCTGTTTAATGTATTTTCAAAAGCAGAATATCTAGTACATGTCAACCTACCCTAAAGAAATTAATGGTACACACATACACAATACATTCACTAACAGAGGCACATAATATAAACACATGCATATGTCCGTTCTCTCCCATACGGCGTACATCAGTCAATGTATGTATGTATGTATGTATGTATGTATGTATGTATGTATGTATGTATGTATGCCATCACAATAGATTGTGAACGTAACCCAAGTTAGACATTAGAATCACTGCTACCAAAGACTATTCAGCACTGATTAATTTTGAAATACACCCACACTTGTCATTGGGACAGTGTAAATCCCAACGAGGTCGTTTGTTCCAACAAATGTGGGTGTATTTTAGTAAAACATCTACGAGGCCTTTGAATATTTGACTTAATCCATGATCAGAAAACATGATAGAGCTTACTTTTCGAAGTGTAGTGATACCCTAACGGATTGAATTTATTATGCGACGTATTATTACTTTTCTTTAAGAACATGAACTATTCAGGTAACATATTCCTTCACAAATCACTTCAGAACATAGTGTTAGAAGTGAGTTAGAAGTGTTAGTGTGAGAGTGTGTACATTATTTAATTGACATCAACTAACCGTCTTATCAAAATTACAATCTTCAAGTTCGTTATTTACATCATACAATGTCCTTCACCGTTTTTGTGACACATAGCGCCATTGTTATAAATCCCAATACTGTAACAAATACACTAAGAACAAAAGAACATATCCAATACTGTAACACGTACACTAAGAACAAAAGAACATTCCCAATACTGTAACACGTACATTATGAACAAAAGAACATTCCCAATACTGTAACACGTACACTGAGAACAAAAGAACATTCCCAATACTGTAACACGTACACTAAGAACAAAAGAACATCCCAATACTGTAACAAATACACTAAGAACAAAAGAACATTTCCAATATTGTAACAAATACATTAAGAACAAAAGAACATTCCCAATACTGTAACATGTACACTAAGAACAAAAGAACAAACCCCAATACTGTAACACGTACACTAAGAACAAAAGAACATGATGACCATTTACAAGGTCACAGTTGCGGTTATTAACCCTCATCATTGAAATTCTAAGACGTCTCTTGTAAAACACTTATCATGGTAGCATAAAGAGAAATTCCAAGCTTTAACGTAAAGGTGTATTTTTTTTACTACGTCATGTGTCTCCCCCACCCGCGACCCACCCGTACCCTGGTCTGTTAGCCCTGATCATATATTATAACAACCCTTTGCCCTCTACACTAACATACACTAGATATTATCAGTGATACAGTAAAGTATGAATCGTTTACTCAAATGCAGGAGTAATAAACAAAAGAAAGTTGTTATATTATGTTATTTGTCAAATATTGTACCATATCTTGTTGCGAGAGGTCATTTCTCCCGTGATAACGGAAAGCCGGAGATGAGCTGTTATACCGAAAAAATGACCCGGAGTAGCAAGATATGGAACAGTAAGCTCTTATTGGTGGCAAATAACATATTTATACTTCGCCTGCGACTACGAATTCATTTTTGAATGTCTAAAAAAACCTGTTTCATTTTTAAAAAAAAATCGCTTCCAATGGCCAATAAAAATGGGATAAATCGAGCAAAATAGCATTAGTGAAAGTATTTTGAATCACCTTTAACTACATGCAGGGGCTGTGGTTAACAAGAAACCAATATAAAGAGTTGGCCACAAAAGGTAAAATGGATGACGGTACTCAGTTTCAGTCTATTCAGTTCTTGAGACGGTGTAAACATGTCAAATCAGACCATTTCATTAATGTAAACATATCTATAGACATGCAGCCAGTCGCACAGAACCTTTTTCCAATAGCCTATTCTGATGACGCCAGAGTTGGCTATTGGACGTCATACAATAACGTCAATCGGTGTGCAGTTTTTCCCTATATATATACATTGGGTATCAATTGAACATTAACATCAGACGCAAAACAATAACCAATCCTGTACATGCAAAGTCGCCCCTGTATGTCTATACGAATTGCTATATTTGCACACATGCGATCAATACCACTTCCTAGTCAGAGTTAGTGTGTTCATGTTATACGTCATTGTAGGAAGACATTGTCAATGTAAATATACAACTGCATTCAAATATCTATCTATCTAAATGGAACAATGTGAACAGTTTCATTCTCAATACATTAAAAAAACTCCATTGAATAGTGAATATAGTTAAATTGATTGTGCAGTTCTATAGATGTTTTTTTTTTCGGACGAGACATGTTAAATTGCTTTTAATAATGTCACGAATAGAACACATTTGAGATTCCCATAAAGAACATGGCTGTTAGGTTTATAACACGAATTATACGATTCCCTAGTGCTCATTACCAGTTATACGTTATGTATTTGACACAAATCAACATCTTTACCTTTCGTAGAGTAAAAAAAGTGAGATTTCAGGTATAAAGTCATTTCAAACACAACAGTTTTGTGTTTAAAGGTCAGTAACCGATTTGATAACATGATAACAAGGAATAAGTTAAATATCAGGGGGTTAGCAACCTCTTGATGAGATTTAAACGGGCGTGGGTGTTTATTAATATGTTGCAGTGCCTGGATGATCTAGCAAATGGACTAAAGCAAGCATTATGTTGTAGTACATGTTATCTAAACGGCGAAGATCCTTGCTACCGTTATATACCCTTCTCTGAGCTTCTATTCGATGGCTTTGACGTGTGCTTTGATGTGTTTTGATTTGTAGTTACAATAACGAAAGCTATATAGATGACGTGACAAACTAAACCCTTTTTATCATATACCCTTCCCCACTCTTCCATATTCGATGGCTTTGATAAGTATGCACAATTTTGTTGCCTTCGCTGTAAGCATAATAGAAAACGTTATTGAAGACGTGATAAAGATTATGTCTGTGAAGAAGATTTACTCTTAATGTCATCTTATTACCTAGAGGAAAGAGCGACCTAGACCTAAAATAGGAATTGGCTTAGTCTTAGTATTGCATTACTCTAACACAAAGATGACCTTTATCAATACTTTCGGTTGGCATCATGTCACACTAGGGGGTTATTTGCGGTCTTTGACAAGAATTCGAACACACCACTTTAGCCTTTATGATGGTATAGAAGCTACCATTATGCTTTGCAGTGGAGATTTATAGAGCAGACACGAAAACTCAAGTAGGCCGTCTTCCTTGTTATATATGTGACTTTCCATATATCATTTTGATAAGGCGTAAACAAAATTGTTGGTTCCGATTACATTCAATTTTAGAATAGGTGGGGTAGGTAGATATTTTATTTTATTTTTTAATTTTTTACATATGTGAGTGTCTAGCTCAGGTAGTTATGTTTTCCGTTGTTTTCCATATGGTCTCTGTGTTATTGGTTTCTTCTCATCAAATGTACTGCCATTACAGATTGGAAGAGCAGTTTTATATTGTCTTTTTAAGTTGATTTCAGTCTCCGCAGCCACTATTCTTGCGAGAGTTCGACACGATTTTCGCGATTTTTCTTTTCGAATACGTAAAATAGGTTTCGGGTCGGCGTGAAAACCTAGGTGGGGTCGGGTAACCGGAACCAAACAACTTTCTTTATTAGGCCTAAGTTCTCATATCTAAACAATTGATATACCTCTACGATATCAAGCAGCCACGCTGACACTAAGTCTAATCACTTTGTATCGGAAATACTACCACTTGACATTTAGGCGCTCTCTTTTATAACAGGTTCAGTTATATAATAGATATGTCTCTCGCTAAAAATGAGTAGGTTGCTATTACAACACGTGGATAACATGGAAGTACATGTACTTAGCTTTTTTGTGATGGCTAAAATATTGAAATAAAAGAATATGGTGTTTGTTTTGTAAATAACATGACGTGTGTAGCTGTTATAAACATTTAAATAAGATATAATATGCATACTATTATTAAAATGTGTGACACAATATAACTGACTCTGTACAGTTTATACGAAAGGAGAATACTGTATTGAGTTCCTTTGTTTAGAAAAGATAACTGCACTTTATAATCATAATTGCACTGATACCATTTGTTACTACAATGTCATCTTATGTAGGTTTTAATCCGACGTGACCTTAAAATCAATGTTTAATGAAGTGAATCTACTGAGTAATTATTCAATGTATAAATATTTTATTTGATATACATGTATAAATAAATAATTTTAATATATATCACATATGTGTTTTTGTTGTAGAAAGCAAATGATAATGATAGATGTTCAATACAACTGTCAACAGAATTATTTGTGTATTTGTGTTCTTCTTTACATAAGTGGTATAGTCACTGACAATTGACTCTACACCCTAGCATTTTTAGCAGACATCGTTTTCGGAATGTAAATATTCTACACTAGTGCCCATATTTTGCCCATATGCCTATAAATTGCCATTAGCATTATCTTTTCCGAATTTTCAGAAATAATGCGTGCGGAGGTATTTCATGATATGCCACAACATGTTTGTCCATTCACTTCGCTCCTTTTCGTTTATTTTAGCCCATTGAAAAATATGCAAATTTTTACTATTTACACTGGCAAGTTGTTCGTTTGTAAACGGTTATGAATGAGGAACTGGCAACGAGATGTTGGCATATTTTGATGATTTGGGGTCATAATATGCTACAGTTAGCCTAGTATAACACAGTTTGACTATGTATTCAATTCTATTTATACAATATATGACATGAAAGATCATTAAAGTTACATTTGTTGGAAGTGAACATTTCTTCTCTAAATGGTTGCACACTATATACTAAAATGAAAAATATAATATTGTTTACTGAGATTTCATGTCCAGAACCAAATCAAAATGCACATTCTGTCGTTCCTTCCAATAAAGTTAGGTCGCGGTTGTTGCTAAATCAATTGCCCGCCATCATGTAAACATCTTTGTATAGCGTGTGTTTCATATTGCTTTCTTGTATTACAAAATAAATGTTGAAATATTTTTAAAAAGGAAATGGAAAGCCTGGAATTTATATTGGTAGAGAAAGTGGTAACAGAATGATTCAAATTGATAATTGTACTGTTCCCTGTCAGACAACATTCATATGTAAATGCATTAGTATACCAACCTATAATATGGGAGTTCTGCCAGTGACTACCGACACTTAATACTTCAGTAAATAGTAAAGTTACTGTATGAGTAACCTCTCCCTCTAAAAATGGCTCCATCGTGATCAGTTAAGTACTTTGTTTGCCGTCCTTGAATTTCCTACCTGCCTGACAGGCAAAAGCAAAAAACGAACACAGAAAAAAACCATAATGATAGAATGTCATGTAAAATTCACTTTATTTAAAAAGAATCACTTTCTGTTTGCATCTAAACCTACTACACTGGTAGAATGTAAAAGTCCAAAGTTTAATTGTCTTAAACAACTATTTATGCTAGTGTCAAAACAACTCAGTTGGCACACACAAATAGATGACCAATTTTTGTATTTGTAAATAAATTCTGTACTTTGCCTTCAGTTTTCCTCAGTTTTCCTTTTTTCTCCGCCCTGTTACTGAAAATGAAGTCAAAGACATAATTTCTTCACTGGACACTAGGAAAGCGGCTGGTCATGATGGCATTGGTGTTAAACTTGTAAAAGACGCTTCAAAAGAAATATTGAAACCCTTATGTTCACTTATTAACTTATCATTTTCAAAAGGCATCTTTCCCGATGACCTCAAAATAGCAAGAGTTTTACCGATTTACAAAAAGGGTAACCCAGAAGACATGGGGAACTATAGACCCATATCTATTTTACCAATTTTTAGCAAGATTTTTGAGAAATTGGTGAATGAACAAATACTGAATTTCCTGGACAAACATGACATACTTTACAAACACCAATACGGGTTCAGAAAAAAGCATAGTACAAAACTTTCACTGATCAGTTTATCCCAATATCTACTGAGTGAAATTGATAATGGCAATCCAACTCTGGGTATTTTTGTAGACTTCTCTAAAGCCTTTGATACCATAAATCACGATATTTTGCTTGCCAAACTAGAGTTTTATGGTATCAGAGGCTTACCCCTCCTTTGGTTTAAAAGTTATTTATCTTCCAGGAGTCAATTTGTTGGCATCAACGACGTCAAATCTAGTAAACAAAATATAAATTGCGGTGTTCCACAGGGCTCGATTCTTGGGCCAACTTTATTTCTGCTATACATAAATGACATCCCGATGTCTTCAAATGCTTTTGATTTTAGATTATATGCGGATGACTCAAATTTATTTTACACAATTAAAAAAGACACAAACACATGTACTATAGACCTAAACCTTGTAAGTAAAGATTTCAAGGATGTCATCAACTGGTGTGATGCCAACAAATTGACGATCAATTCAAATAAGACCAAATATACAATCTTAAAAAGCCATAGAAAAAATGTAGTATTGACTGGTTCCCTTGAATTTAAGGGGGGCTCACTAGATGAAGTTCAAAGTTCGCCTTTTGTTGGGGTCAACATTGACAATACGCTGTCTTGGAAGCAGCATATAGCTGAGGTGAAAAAGAAAATTAGTAGGATGACAGGTGTGTTTTATAAGTTACGTCACACGGTTCCAGAATATGTACTTGTACTGATGTATAATGCTTTTGTTCTGCCCCATATCACCTACTGTCTCGAAGTGTGGGGTAACACGTGTCCGACATACCTGAATGAAATATTTTTAATTCAAAAAAGAATAGTGCGCACCATAACAGATAGTCATTGGTGTGCTCACTCGGAGCCATTATTTAAAAGGTTGAATATTCTTGACATTTTCAAACAGCACAAATTACAGCTTGCCGTTCTCGTTCATGACGTTTTGCACCTCAGATTACCGGATACCTTTCAGGATTTTTTCACTCCCATTAAACACTCCTTCACAACACGACAGAGCTCCAGAAACGACCTTACTATCCCAAAAGCAAACCATAGGACTGGTCAGTTCACTGTCAAGTATGCAGGTGCTAAACTATGGAATAGCATCCCTTACAACATTCGCAACATAAATAGCAGAAGTCATTTTCAAACAGAGTTCAAAAACTATCTCCAATCATTGTAAACTAGTTATACTTCATATTCATAGAGATTGATTACCGTTTATCTGTATATTTAAGTAGGTCATTTGTTGTTTCTTTTCGTGTATTTGCTTGTTTGGTTGTTGTTGTTGTTGTTGTTGTTGTCCACCTATATTTATACAATGTATTTTGTAAATCCTTTATGATTTTTTTCTATTCTGTCAATATTGCAATATACTCAATTTGACCAGCAGCCCCAGTAATTAGTAATTCCTAATCCCTAAGATTGTAAAAGGGGACGGACTCGACTAGTTGCAAAGACAACTATTTTTCGTCTCCCTTTCCCAAGTTGAATACTTCATATATTGTAGAATTGTTATATATGTATATGTATATATATTTCTGGGAATAAAGAAGATTATTATTATCATGATTTCCACTTTCGTATTTTTACAGAATGTTTACATTTTATTTATCATCCATTGATTTTTTGTTTTGTTTTTAGATTCCTGACGAAGTTCCTGTGTGCAGGACCCAAACGTAGAAATAAAAGGTTTCAAATTAAATTTCATTGGGAGCAAGTTCTTATCATTTTATATCGAACTCGAAAAAAATAAGTAATTAAATTCTATGGGTAAATTTAATGAGGCCCACAGTAGCGACTGGATGATTCAACACTCCGATGTTCTTTTTATCTCTCTTTGGAGATTACAATGGCGTGCAAAGAATAAACGGTGTTTCACCGAGTTGTACTGTCATTGTTACGTAGGTATACGAATACAAGTATTGTAGTCTATCACACAGTGTGGCAATTAGTCAGCTCCCAAGAGAACTTATTATCATACAGAAGAGTGCTAGTTTCTACATGTCTTATTTCGTTCAATGTGATACATATTTTCCCTGAGGAAGTCGGAACAATATCATGTGATCATGAGTCAACATTCTATCAATATGTCAAGTAAAAACACGAGTCTTTGGCATGAGTATCATGTGTCCTCGACTCGGCATGGGTATCACTTGTAGGTGTATATTACATATACACGACGTTGGTGCACAAGTGGGGGGTAACGGTATTCCCAAAAAGCAGTGATAATCATCATCATTATTATAGATTACTCCCCTGGTGGTATACATACAATACATTTAACTATGCTTTAAGGAACGGGTAATGGCTACAATATACACGCTTTATACCTTTAGTTAGCAACAAACCATCATGGTATACCTCGAGGTTAACTCCATTCAGGCATTCTCTCAAGCTCCAGCATATATTATGTGGTCAATTGGTCACACTAAACCAAGTGGTGTGTCATCCCATCCCCAGAGGTGGTTTCTTGCTGGGTATAAAGTATAACTGACTGACTGAAGTTGTTATACGGTAAAATACTTAGTCTCCAATACTTGTAGGAGTGATTCGTTGTATCAATATGCGAATAGTAATGTTTTGATTTTCACCAAATTCCTTCATGAATTTTAAATATAATAATAAGAACATGCCTAAATGCCTAATCTATGTTACTTGGGTAACATAGATTAGAATAATAGTTACGTGTTAAACGGGTTTTCAGTGTTTTCATCATCATTCAAACATTTTGCTCTCATTGCCATTTGTCAATTTGATTTAAATACATAGATATTTATAAGTGTGGTTCGAAGCTATGGTGGATGAAGGGTGGGGATGGAGATCGAGATGGGGGTTGTGGTTACTGATATCCAATGACATGATGATTGATTTTGTTGCATATATCTTGTCCATGCAATTAATAATTATGCCAACCTTTGACTTGAGTCGTTTAATATCCTTGACGATGGCATTGATTTCCCACATGGCATCTACCTAGATGTTAAACGAGGAATTATGACTTTAATTCACTACACCCCTGACTATACTCAAGTCAATTTGTAAACTTTTAAATTGGATTAGGCATGATTACAGGTGTTTGGAGGATTATAATCACAATGTATGACACCCTGTACGTATAACTAGTTGCGACTGTATGTTGTATGTTGCTTATCTTGTGAACACTTTTACCTTTCGTAAGGGAACGTTACATTATAGTGATGTCTGTCTGTGCCTCTGTGTGTGTGTGTGTGTGTGTGTGTGTGTGTGTGTGTGTATTTGTGTCTGTCTGTCTGTCTGTCTGTTTGTCTGTCTGTTCGTGGGTCTGCGTCTTTGTCTATTCGTGTAATCGTTTTCTCAAAACGACATTTGATACACACAATGTCAGGGTAATGGCTAGAACTGATCCGGTTTATTTTCATAATTCTATTGGTATTTATATAGCGTTTCCCCACACTGCTCAAAGCGCTTTATAATCTCACTCGGTTTTCTACCATAATTTTACAAACTGAGCGAATATATGTTATTCTTTATGGCGTTATGTATTTACTTATGTTGTCTGTTTGACAAAAGGTGAATATAATAGCTAAACATGAATAGGCAAGATGACTTCTTAAGAACTGTCTCCGGTTAAGTATTAGTTTATTTCCAAGGTCAACATCTAGAGGGGTTAACGTTCCAACCGGATAAAAGTCTTTCGGGAGCAGCTATTTCAACTGTAAACAATGACTCCATGGCAATGACAAAACAAGTATATATGTTATTCATAAATTGGTAAATGTATATCATGTTATCGATGTAAGTATATGTAATACAAGACGTTAATTGATACATCCACTTTCATGCTAGGTACACAAAACAAAGAGCAAACGAAAGAAAACAACGAAATACGAAGTATCACATATCCTTGTGGCTTTCAGCGGGGATGTTGTGAAATCAAAATAAGTATTAAATTCCGTTCACACATAGTGGTCTAACTGGTATATACACAACAACATAGTGAATCAAAAGACATAAATAAATTATTTGAGGTTTAGTACGAGAAATAGACTGTGTCAACGTTTTGATTAGAGTTAGAGTAGGTGTCAGTATGTCACACAGTCATATTTGATATGAAGTATTATCGATACCTGAAATGCCATTTTATCACCTAGGGACGTCACAAAAATAACGATATTTAGATTTCTTGGTTGACATCAAGATTTCCGCTCCACGCTACACATGCAATAGGAGCGCGTGAGAATAACTCTCGTTCTATTTTGAGCCTGTAATGTGCGGTAGAATGTTATTGCTGGTACCGAATTCAAATTAAACCTTACATGCCATACGCAATTATGTTTCACTTAAAGCTACTGACGCCCTCAGTAAATTCTACTTTGCAAATGATTGACATATACATTTCGCCTTTTTTACCCACTTGCTGTGATTATCATGCCTTGTTCTTGAGACATACTTGAAGTAATGCTTAGAGAAAATACAAATATGTCGACAGGTATTTCTCAATGCCCGATATGTGTACGTTTTGTACTGTAAAGTGCTGAAAAAGATCAAGTCTTGATTTAATATCAGAAGTATTTATTACTGCCATACAGGTTACTTCAGGTGAAGTAATTGCACTATGTCTTAAATTAGTAAATTCCTAAAGACTTAAGTTTATTACAATTTGTAATTGTGATAATTAAGTCAAATTACGAGGTCCTCTTGACAGACCTTATAAAGTAAGGCACACACGTTATGTCAACAACGTAACAATTATTTCTTGATAAATATTATACAACGTTGGCCACTTGTATCGGAGATCCTCATAATAATTAAACGGGCATCGAACTTAATTGTTATTATATTTAGAATACATGTTTTCATGGTTGATTATCAGACTGATGTCTTTACGATTGTTTCATTACTTATTTTATTTTTTAAATTTCTAATCCGTATTGCCATTTGAACATAAATATGTTTTATGTGAAACATACCATACCATGTAAATTATATAATATAATCAGTATTATCACTATTATAATCACCTTCATTTGAACGTTATATTTGTGTATTGTACTACATTGCCGGATTGGAATCATGATATTATACTGGCCTACCAGGTCAACATTCAACTATTCCTATACGTTTATGAATTATCAATCTTATCAAGTCCTACTACAGAATACTTGACATACACCCTTAACCTCACTAAGCAACAACATACATAACGAGAATGAAATCCTTGAATAAGGCTTGCAATTTCTGTAATCTGTTATCAGCAACTTTTCATTTTCAAGACCTGCCCAATGAAGTAGTTGATTGCAAAAAGGTCATCAGCATTCGAAATACTATCTTTCAAGGTGTTAATAATAAGATCATTTTAGAAGCTCTAATGATCAAAATAGAGATTACTTTTTCACATTGTGACCACAACCCTTTTTACATAACACTAACTAAATATACATACTATATATTCCTAATTATCTAAATTCAAATTTTTTAAAATGTGTTTTGCGTTTTGTAATGTACTATATTTTTGTAGTAGTAGAATGACGACTTTCTTTTTACTTAGTTTCAAAACTAATGTAAAAGCCAAAATGTCTTCCTCTACATGTAGGAATTATAAGCTTTATCAACTGTCCGTATGCGTTGACATGGTATTTGATGCAACATTGAATAAGATTGTTTATGTAATATAGTCCGAGGTGTTATTTCTGTTCGAATAACAAGAAACACGTGTGTTCCATGTATCAAACGTGACTGATTGTTATGTTGTTTTAATGTAGTAGTTGATCGCTATCAAAGCTGACGTTCATATTTGGATCATTTATCTAAGGTAATAAATATTTGTAACTTTCTTAATTTGAATTTGTTAAATAGTTGAATATTACAACATCATTGAATACAAAGAGTGGGTTCTCGAGACCTACCTGATAAACTAAATCACATGTGTTTCCTCCTCTCGTATGAGTTAACAATTAATCTTATCAAATACTACTGCTCAATGTCAGATAGTTACCCTTGTACAACTTCACTTAACCCCATAGCCTACATCAATGACATGATAATGAGAAACTGATCCTTGAATAAAGGCTACAATGTTTGTAATCTCAATTGTCGTCAACCTTCCGTTATCAAGACCTACCTGATAACATAGTTAATCGTAAAACGGCTATTAACATTTTAAGTAATGTTTCTCAAGGTATTGATAATACGATCATTTTAGAAATACCAATGAAAGTAGAGGTTCTCTTTCACAACATTAACCTCTAGACAGGTTTTAGGGTTAAATAGCTATCAAGGTGTAACAAGGTAAACGAGACTCACGTCCATGGAGAAGGATTTACAATGTTCCATATATATTACACCCAATCCGTGAAACTGCCCAATTAAATTGTTGGGGCAAGAGTTTTGAACTAGGGTGTTGATTATCGAACTCTATTAAAAACACAAGCTACACTGAATTATAATAAAGTAAAAATTGTGAAGTGATGGGTTTGTAAATACATGATAATAAAATTATATGATTGATATTTATTTTGTGTGTGTCACATAAAAGATGGTGGTCAAAGTCAACGTCTTGACAGAAAGTTTACTACTGATAATATAATGAATGACATTTGAATGTAGGCTCTGTATATTAATGTAGTCTATATGTATTAATGTTTTGAGTTATACTGTAAATCCGCCATTCAGTAAATAGTGATATGAGCACCAACAATAATGTGTATATATTTCTTTTGTTATTGTTCCTTCAGACACGAGTTAAAACAATGGTCGCACATAAAAGCTACAAAGTATCTGCGATATGCAAAAAATGGCTTAATTGTGATATCCTAAAGAGCAAGATCAAAGGTCACCATGTTACAAGAAATTTTCCATGTGATTACATGGAGTTACACACTTGAGTGGAATCTCGATATACTAATGCTTTTGTGTTATGCAGTGATATATTGATTTGTCTCAATTCAGTGGAAAATGATAGCCCCCCCCCTCTCCTTCTTAGGACTAAATAAAATACATTGACGTTTTGTATTGTACTACATTTTTGAATAATATTGACTAGGTTCTTTGGTATTTGAAAATCTAAATCATCTATTACTCCTTTGTTCGTACGAATTATGAAACCTTTAAAATATTACTACACAATGCCACACGTTCACCCCTGTAGCAATCGACTCAACCTCATTGCTATCCACTAACTTGATAGAAAATGAAATCAAAACCTTGAATAAGGATTAAAATATTTGTTCTTTATTGTTTTGTGTAAACAACCTTCAGTCTTCAGTCTGAGACTAGATTTATATTGCAAATACCACTATTTCCGTATATCAACATGTGTTTGGATGCAAAACTAGGCAAGGTTGTTGTATGCTATATTTTTTCAATTAAGGGTTATTTGCATAAACTAGGCCACTGACCTTTCGTTACATTTCACAGCCTCATAAACTTCATAGGTTCAAAGGTTACTTGACAAAAAAGAACTTTCACAAATAAGATCACTGTACACATAGGTAGCAATTCAAAACAAAAATTATATTTCGCTATTATTTTGTCTTTTCTTAAAGCTTTTGAAAATAAATTTCATATCTGTCTTTTGTCTGCATGAGTTTAATAAAAGTGTAATAGGTTTTGTTTTCTAGATGAGGGGGTAAAATATATTTGGTTCGTAATTCCTCAGAGTAGGGGCATGTCAAAATAAAAAGAAATTCATTATCTACCTCACTTTTAGTGCAAAATTTACAAATCCTCTCATTTCTTTCTATATTCAACTGTCTTCCTTTTACACATACCAGTTGGCTATCACATCTAATACGTGCAATAGCCGAAATAAGATATTTGTCTGGTAAATCTGTAATGTATTTCTAAAAGTGACTTAAAGTTTCTGTAGTGACAAAGTGTTTTATCCTCTTGAATATCAGTATGCCATTCCTGGTGTGCTACTTCAATGACTCTAGACATAAATAATGACAAAAAATATTCTTGATTGGCAACCTCTTGAGCCATCCATGCATAATTAAAACCATATATTTGCAATAAGTTGCGAACATGACTTGCCCAAGTTATTTTACCTTGTCTGTCCAAATTGTATAACATTTTATAGGCCCTACAGGGAAGCCTTGAGTTATCCATGTGAATCAAAATTAACCAATATTTAATACAACGTTTAATATGTAATCAACAAAAAGAGGTATTCTACCACATTCACCCAACATCGCATTACTGGAGGTATTTGTTCTAACACCAATAAGTTTGCGACAATATTTTAACTGCACCCTCTAAATACTCAAGTACTCTTTGTAACCCCAGATTTCAGAAGCATTAATTAAAACTGGTTTCACCATAGCATCAAAAAGTTTAAGGATTAAAGCTAGAGAAAGGTTTCTAAGTTTCATGCGAAATTTTCGTAGAATTTACATATTTTTATTTGCTTGTTGGGCGAGAGTAGTGACTGCCTTACCCCAACAACCCCTACATGAAAATAACATTCCAAGGTATTTATAGTAACTTACACAGGCAATCTTTTTACCATCATAGAACCATTTTTACCTCAGGTAAGGGTACGGGAGGTATTAAAAGGGGAAGGTGTGTCTGTGTGTCTGTCTGTCTGTCTGTCTGTCTGTGTGTCTGTGTCATCATTTTCTAAACATCGGCTGACTCAATTGTAATGAAATTGGGATATATAATCTTTAGGGTAATAGCTAGACCTGATTAGGTTTTGAGCCAGATCTGTTAATGTTTAATTAGAGAAATTTGCATATTAATGAAATCAACTAATTACGCAATATCGATATCTTAAGACTGCATACTTCAATTTCAATATAATTTAGTATATTCGTTCAACATAACAACATATATTTGTCCTATAAAATTCGTTGATGTAGCTTACGGCGTTAATGAATAATTTGCATAATTAATTATTTTTGGTAATTAGGCTATATCTTAAGAATACATACTTCAAATTCAACATAATTTAGTACATATGTTAACCATAAGAAAACACATATGTCCTATCAAGTTTGTTGATGCACCATACAGTGCTAATGAATAATTTGCATAATTAATGATTTTCAGTAATTTGGCTATATCTTAAGAATACATACTTCAATTCCAATATAATTCAGTACACACGTTAACCATAACAATCACATATGTCCTGTAAAGCTTGTTGGTGTACCTTTCTGTGTTAATGAATAATTTGCATAATTAATGATTCTTGGTAATTAGGCTATATCTTACGACTGCATATTCAATTTCAATACAATTCAGTACATACATTAACCATAACAAATTGTGTATGTCCTATAAAGTTAGTTGATGTACTTTACATTGTTAATGAATAATTTGCATAATTAATGATTTTCGGTAATTAGGCTATATCTTAAGACTGCATACTTCAATTTCAATACAATTTAGTACATACATACGTTAACCATAACAAAGCGGATATGTCGTATAAAATCTTTTATATAGCTTAGTTTTAATGACAAATTTGCATAATTAATGATTTTAGGTAACTAGGTTGTATCTTAAAAATGCAAGCTTCAAATTTCGTATAATATGATACGTACATCATAATAATACGCACCTGTCCTATGAAGTTTGTTTCTACAACTTTTTCCTTTAATGAGTATTTTGAATAATGAATGATATTCAGTAATTAAGCAGTATCATACACTCTTACATACATTAACCTAAGAAAGCATGCTTGTCCAAAAAACAAAGCCTGTTACCATAGTTTTTTAGTTTAATGAGTTATTTACATAATTAGTGATTCCCTTACGGGAGGCATTCAGTTTAAATCTGGTTCTTTTTGGGCTAGGGTGCCTCCTCCCTTGAATACAACTATTTTTGTTTTGTCTAGATTGACTTTAAGTTTCCATTTCAAACAATAACATTGCAAAATGTTGATAAGTCTTTGTAAGCCATAGACAGTATTTGAAAACAATACAATATCATCAGCAAACATTAGTAGAAAAGATCACACAATTCATCAATTTGGATTCCTGAGTATTCTGACGTTGTGATTCATTTTTGGAGTTCACTAATAAATAACACAAATAACAGTGGACTGAGCATGCATCCTTGTATACTATATGTAAGAATATGATATTGTATTTCTGTGGTTTTTTTAACACAAGCTCTTGAGTTCAATAAAAGACTGATTTAATATTCATTTATAGTGACCCACGTGCAGAAAATTACTGCCGAGAAATAACATTGCTGTCGTACAGACAGCAAAAGGGAGAAATATCTGCTTATAGATCAAATGAATTCCATAGGCTATACTATTTTAGATGTTCTCAGCATATATCATGTATGTATAGCGTGTACATATTTACGTGTAAATTGAGCCAGATATCTTGATAGAAATTACTCAATATTATACACCCATTGTAACTGAGCTGGTTGCGTACATTCTCCGATCTATATTGACTTCTAAGTTGATCATATGCTGAACAAATTAAAAGAAAGTGGTTCTCATCTTCTACATCCTCTAATTTACATATGCATTGGCCATCATTGAAGACTGTATCGCAATTACAGCAGGCCGCCTTCTGTACGTGTAATTGAAACCCACTGGTGGAGCAGACAGTAAACGATTATTTTCTTTCAAGATGTTTCTCTGCTTTATAAAAGGAATTCTATTACTTGTTAACACACAATATTTAGCTTTAAATATACCACCTAGACATCTGTAAAAAACAGTGTCGATTACAGCTTTAGTGAGCATATAGAATTTTTATTTTATCGTATTGATTACCAAAAGCCCTGAGGAATGATTTAGTGTTCATGTTATTGTGTTTGCTTATGTAAAGGTTAAGTTATTTCTGTTATCGGTTTTTGAGATTTGTAAGTTCAAATCAATTGTGCTTCGTGTTGTTTTCAATTGTATTGGTCTCATTCTTTTGAATCATTCTATGAAATACATAGATACATAGATACATAGATACATACATACATACATACATACATACATACATACATACATACATACACACACACACACATACATACATACATACACACACATACATACATACATACATACATACATACATACATACATACATACATACATACATACATATATATTTTCTAATACATTTGTAGGGAAAATTTGTAGAAGCAGATCTCTCATGATAATCTAGTTCAATACTACTGTAATTGATCACAGTTCCGCGCTGATATATATTTAGAAATTTCCTTTACCATTCAATAGTGAAATAATAACTACTGTGATCGATTGTCTAAAGTTAAAACCAAATTTTGCCATCGAATGGTCTATTTCCTGTCTACATTAAGAGTAAAATATTCTAGACTTATCGTTTACCATCTCAGACGTTGAAAACTTCCCACTTGAAAATAAATAGTAGTTATACAATCTACCTACGTTAGCTAATATTCCTACAGAACACCAGGTCACTAAATTAAACGTTTTAGTACCACCAACATTGATTTGTCATATTCATTTGTTTCACATTAAAGGTCATTCACACTGTATTACTAGAACGTTCATCTTATAAAAGTATTAGAAATAATTATATAATACACTTATTAAAAGATAAAGTATGCCCCCAGTTCATCGAATTTGGGTTGCAGCATAAGTAGACTAAACATGTGGAGAGGTTGACATTTCAAAGACTTTGTCGCTGTTCAGATCTATACTCTTTGGATATTTTGATCCACATTGCAACTAAATTTGGCATATCGAACATTTTTTTACTTAAAAGATAAAGCACATGCTTTTCCTTACTAGAAAAACAACAACTTGCGACCTTTAGAAAATCGATTATTTGTTTTCAGTTGTCAACAAGATTTTGAATTTAGTGTATGTATATACATTTAGTGCCTTGGAATTGAATACCTGGATATATAGATTTATAACGGAGCAGAAATTACATTACTTTATATAAAAGCCAACATCGATATCTTTATTTGCATTCAGTTCAACACAAATAAAAAAAAATTTCAATTTGAAAAATTGACATTATAATTTATTAATTATTTCTCGATGAATTAAAATATTTCGTTAACTAGAAGTGACATATCAACATGAAATGAATCAAATCATATCTACAGAAATAAATTATATGCTTCGAGGTTTTATGGTCACTGGTCAACGTTCAGGCACCCTCCCACGACTACGTTTTCTATCAATCCAATCACATATTCCTCGCTATTATAGACTTACCTGTTGCGTGGGCACACAGATACAGGCTTAAATAACAAACATATGCATGCAATCACGCACGTACTTTTATATGCAAAGGACACAAACATCACACACACACACACACACACACGCGCGCACACACACACATATACTCACATATACATACATACATACATACATACGTACGTACGTACGTACGTACGTACGTGCGTGCGTGCGTGCGTGCGTGTATGCATGCATACATACATACATACATACATACATACATACATACATACATACATACGTAAGTACGTGCGTGCGTGCGTACATGCATACATACATACATACATACATACATACATACATACATGAGTGTGTGTATTTGTGTGGGTGTATGTGTTTGTATATTTGTGATTGTGAGTGAATCAGCCCCAGGTACCTTTACTTTTAATTGAATGGAATGAACTTATTACTCTACTGAAAGTACCATATAGACCCCAGGCTGTCTACATGTTTCATATTAAACCTGGGTTTTATTAGTATCGTGGGAAGATGTCAACAATATGTCATATGTACCATCTCTTGAAAGAGTGTCTGAAATGGGGTGTATCTTGGTTATCGAGTCTGCTAAATCCTTGCCTAGCATTCGCTATGTTCATTGATTTGGATTAGAGTTGTGTAATATTAATGGAATATGGTAAATGCTTTAGCTAAGAATAGACAAAACATCATGCCATGTCGTGATACTTTATACAACCCCTCAAAGCATCATTGCTGGCATCGTTATATAATCATAGTACCTAACATAACCAAACTTATATTCATATCAAGCTTGAAGTGCATTAGTACATTGTCATAAATGCGATCCTTAAAGTTGTATGTATGAGCCTTTTGTCAGGACCGTTTTTTCTTTCTTTCTTACTGTCTTGCAGTCCGTTCGATTCCGTTAACAACTGTCACAGACTCGTTTGTGGTTCTTTCTAGCTTATCTATGAAATCTTCATTCGGCTCAATTGTTCTTGACAATTATTGAACAAAAATAATACAAGTATAATCTAAAGAAAATCAAAAACGCACACCGTCAGTGTTTTTTTAAACAAAAAGTGGTGAAGAACATTCTAAAAATGGTGAAGAACAATCTAATGTGCTTTGACTCAAACTGCGATCGTTAGGCGGTGGGATGGAACAGACGGATGACGTTTTGACTCAAACAGCGATATCCAAAATAAACTGTAAATGTCAATTCTTGCTGTGTTATGACACTACATAAATAGTCATCATTAGCTCTACCAACTATTGACCACACGTATTGTTGTACAGCTGAAAATACTCGCAACTCTCACCCACATTACTGATCAAAAGTCTAATGTGGTTTTGATTACTGTTGCCTTTTCTTCGAACAGTTGAAAGTGTAAGTTATTATGTTGATATGACTAAACAGATTAAATATTAAGGTCAAAGGTCAAGAACAAGAATGAAAGCATGATTTTAATAATATGGGTATTGGTAAACTCCAAGAGTTATGAGGCAAAATGTTAGATTTTATAGCAAATATGGTTAAAATATAAATACAATCAGCCAAGTAGTTTTTGAGATTTCGTGTACACAGACAGACAGGCAGGCAGGCAGGCAAACAATCAGACAGACAGACAGACAGACAGACAGACAGACAGACAGACAGACAGACAGACAGACAGACAGACGGACGGACGGACAGACAGACAGACATACCACCATCAGATTATCTCTCTGTGAGAGAGGTAATAATACAGTCTGTATTTCAAAATATGACGTTGGATGACACTAGACGTACAATGCAATAAGGTATGTCGTATCATTTGCTTAGCAAGTTTATCGTGATGAAAAGCACATGTATTCGACTTGTAGTATTGGATGTAGTTTGTCTATGTCTGTCTATGAGCGAACAACGAAGTGCAACGAGGGGATCTGTGAGGATGTCATATTTCAGACACAAGCTATTTTACACAATACTGCATATGTTTATGTTCACATGATCTACATATTGTATAGCGCAACGGATCGATTGAACCGTCTAATCCCTGATTGGAATAACACAATATAATGTATATGACTGACAACGAGACGGTTGAACTAATTCATTTGTAATTTCTCAGTGTCTCATGCACAAGATAAATAGAACGCATTTTTGTATAGAACAATTACGTTTTTGACATTTATAGCAAAACTCTCATTACAGCGCACGATAAAATGTTGAAAAAACAACTAGTAGTCTGGGAGCATAACGATCTCTCTCTCTCTCTCTGTCACTCACTCACTCACTCACTCACTCACTCACTCACTCACTCACTCACTCGCTACTCACTCGTACCACTATACTCAATCACCATGCCAATATATCCATCCGCCGTACCACTATACTCAATCACCATGCCAATATATCCAATCAGCATGTCCTTTCACTCAATCACCATGCCAATATATCCATCCGCCGTACCACTATACTCAATCACCATGCCAATATATCCAATCGCCGTACCACTATCCTCAATCACCGTGCCAAATGTATCCAATCTGCATGTCATTACACTCAATCACCATGGCAACATATCCAATCTGCATGACATTACACTCAATCACCATGCCAATATATCCAATCGGCATGTCGTTGTACTCAATCACCATGCCAATATATCCAATCGGCATGTCGTTATACTCAATCACCATGCCAATATATCCAATCATCATACTACTAAATGCAATCGCAATGACTATAAAAGCAATATCGTCGTGTTGTGTTATTTTATTGTTGTCATTTTACTAGTGATACATCGGTGCAAACAATAATTCATCTTTTTTTCACAGCTTGGTTATCATAGTATCGCACCCCCAAGTATAACATGATTGCTGTAATTGCAGCTCATGCATGTTGAAATGTGATAAGCGATCATCTCAACTGTACATTTTATCGTTGTATACAGTTACAAAGCCAAGTCTTCAACATAGCGATGTCGAAATGAACATAAAGTTTGACTTAATGGAAAATAATCTTGTACGCTATAGTCAAAAGTAGAATGGTATTTCAGACTTCAATTGCCCTAGACTCGGCTGGCTACACTGACTAGGATATACCCTGACCCATATTTTCTATGTCAGCTGTTATCACAAAACATTGGAAGTAGACATATACACGACGACTTTCAAATCGATACTCGACATTATGTTTCTCCAAGCACAGTGATTTAGGTATTGTTATTGGTTTTCATAAATAGACAGTCCCTGGATGACTTTCTACATTTGTTATAAACAACTTGTATATGACCATCTTTCAAGTTTTAGGAGAAAGCGCTGCCAATAATTTCGAACAACACAGTTTCAGTTTGTAAGTTTACTTCAAACATTTATGCACGTGTGCTATATTGCATTAATTTTAGTAAACCCATCAGTGAGGTGGAGTGACTTTTTCGGCTTAGAGGAAAGTCCAGTCGAGCTCATTTCTGGTTTTATAATAGCTGACTATCAACTTACACAATTAGGACCTTGGTAACTTATAAGTTCCACTTTGAAATCTTGCAAAGAAGGTCAGCTGCAATGTCGTACATTACTTCATCCCCAACTCTCTGTGAAGCATCTTGAATTCAAGCAAATCTCACCAGTGTACAGGGTTTTGTAAAAAAAAAACCATTCAGATATGAGTGATTTTTGGTGGAGGAGATAGTAATTGGCACATTTTTGACTGACCTGTAAATGGTTAGAACAAAAGGAATTGACCTGTTCAAACTCTTTGTACAGATTGACTACCCAATTGGTAACTACTTGTTGAATGTAATACATTCATACTTTAATGTACGTGTATTATTTCGTCGTTAATACAATTTTAGGCTACAAAGACAACTATTTGTGCTCTTTCGGCGCATAAATGTTCAGAAATATGGTATTAAAAAGAAGTTAAAAAGTGGCCATATGGATGAGAATTTGGTATTTATTTTGGATTTTTATTTGATAAAACAGCTTCACTATGTTTTTCTACATGAAAAAATAATGCGAAAGAACATATACTAAGTCCATGTTCATAACTCAAAACATTGCAAAAAGATACACAAAGTGTAAAAAGTTTGTTATTGTACGTACAATAACAAACATTTTACACATTGTTTAATATTTTGCCGTTTATTGAGATGTGAACATGGACTTGGTATATGTTATTTCGCATTATTTTTTCAAGTAGAAAAACATAGTGAAGCTGTTTTATCAAATAAAAATCCAAAATAAATACCAAATTTTCATCCATATGGCCACTTTAAGGAACATCCAAGCTGAGAGACTGACAGACAGACAGACAGACAGACAGACAGAAAGGGGGAGACAGATACAGAGAGAGAGAGAGAGAGAGAGAGAGAGAGAGAGAGAGAGAGAGAGAGAGAGAGAGAGAGAGAGAGAGAGAGAGAGAGAGAGAGAGAGAGAGAGAGAGAGAGAGAGAGAGAGAGAGAGAGAGAGAGAGAGAGAGAGAGAGAGAGAGTGTGTGTGTGTGTTGTGAGTAACATATTGTACTGTGTAATGCACTTACATATATTCTGGCATTTTGTGATTTCTACCAAAAGTTTGTATGAACACCTAGCAGTAAATGTCAGACTGAACCACGAGACAAGACAAAGAGACTTCGGCAACTATGATGTAATTTCATGCATTATGTGGTCTTAGTTTTTGCAAAAGAATAAAACAAAAGATGTGATGTATTATAAGTTGATTTTTGTCGGGTTTGAGGAGTAGTAAAACTTGATAACCTTACAATTATCACAAATCAGATTTTTTTTAATCTTTATGTGATATGCGTGTTTTTCAGAAAGAATGTGTTACCTACGTAAATATTCTTTATTGAATTTTCAACTACCTCTACCTTATTTTGGTAAAAGAAACAACACGAAAAAAAGTTGAAATCTCGATCGATCTGTGAGTGATAATTGTGGCAACGTGTCTCGACACGTGTGTTGAGATAAAGCCACGCCGACCATTATGTAACTTGAGAAAACATACAAATTTAATGGAGTCGCTTGATGTACAATAAGAGGGTGACTGTAGATATATTCTTTTGTCGGCACTCGTCCTCTGTGTGATCGGCTCTTACACTTTAGCTCCGACCTCATTCTCATTGCTAGACGGTCATATCATTATGGATGTCTAATCTGCTAGTGTAAGACAAATGTTTTATTAGAAACAGAAATACCATCAAACCTATGCTGAAGTGTTCATTGTTATTACTTTCTTTGTCTTTAGATTTTGATTTTTCAGTAATTTGTGCATTATTTATTAAAGTTTTCTACCACCCGCCTCTTAAATATGTTTCCCGTGATATATAATTGTCTATTTTTTTTTCATTATGTTCCCTTCGTATGTTGTGCCAAATCTGCATTCACATACATCGGAATCGAAGTGAGTGTATGATGGGAGAATTAAATTGGAACTTAAAATAAAAATTATGTCAAATCAGGGGTTACCTGAAATAATGCTTTATTAAACAGGATGACTTGAAATGAACAGAATATCCCGGTTTATGAAATGTATATTGCATATTAAATTGAAAGCCAGGCAAAAATGAAGTAGTAAGTGAGACAATTCTCCATGACGTATGTTATTCATTTGTAAGGCCATTTTTATGATAGTTGCAGTTACCTAGCCACTTGTGTGCATGCTGCGCAAACTGTTGGATGGGCATGTGCAGAATAAGCTTGGTAACCAAAGTGAGTCTGGTATATCTCCACTCACTATTTCTTTATCAATAAAGACCCAACTTAATGTTATAGCTAATGCGGCGTTAATATATGTGGAGTGGGGCTTGGGGTTGGGTGATGATTGGGTGGGATAATGTGGAGTGGGTGGGGCTTGGGGTTGGGTGATGATTGGGTGGGGTAATGTGGAGTGGGTGGGACTTGGGGTTGGGTAGTGGTTGGGTGGGACTTGGTGGTGGTTGGGTGGGGTGGGGTGGAGTTGGGGTTGGATGGTGGTTGGGTAGGGTAATGTAGGGTGAGGTTTGGTGGAGTTGGGATGGGCCAAAGAGCGATAATGTTGTCAATGACATAATTCAGTAGTTGTATATGAAATAGTTTTTCAAACCTTGATAAATACTTTTTATGAGGCACCAAAAATATTTCACGATGGGTAAAATTTAAATACGTCTAAATGAAATTAGAAATATTTGTCTTATCCGTTTTTAAAAATAATTTAAAAATACATATATTCCATCTTTGATAAATTTCGTTAACATACACATCGGAATCAGAATCAGAGTTACCTTATTCATCCCACTAGGGGAAATTAAAACGACAGATCTTGCAGGAAAAACAAAAATAAAAGTATACCAAAGATAGCATTACGGAACGTGTTTTACACAGCATACTAAAAACAGCAGCACGGTACAAAAAAGAACGACAGTGATTGCTGTTAAGAACTGAGATAGCGGATGGGACGAAAGACGATTTAAAACGATTGGTTTTAGCTGCTGGAGTACGGTATCTACCACTCCTTGAAATACGACGGTCGTAGAATTCTGCATAAAGTGGATGGGAAGGGTCTTTCACTGAGAACACTCTGAGCCTTTGGTGCTTTTCGTACAGATGATGGTAGCGTAGCTAATTCAAAATGTTTACAGTCTGAAGGAGAGTTTAAAAAGAAAATAAGTATGCGGAGGAGGTACGTGACTGAAGGGAACTTAACAAAAATCCCCTCGGAGTCTGACTTTGTAAATACAGCGTCAGGTCTTTGTACCAAAACGTCAGCGTCAATTATTCAATCTCTCTCTCTCTCTCTCTCTCTCTCTCTCTCTCTCTCTCTCTCTCTCTCTCTCTCTCTCTCTCTCTCTCTCTCTCTCTCTCTCTCTCTCTCTCTCTCTCTCTCTCTCTCTCTCTCTTGTCATAATATTGGGCATAGCACTGCACGGCTTCAACTTAGCCATGCTTCAACTTAGCCATGTCATGCAAACCATTCATACTGCGACCGTACAACATTCAATACGGAAGAAAACAGAGTGACACAATCTGAACTGTTATCTTTTCCACAATATTGTATATTTCACCTTCGTTCAGGAATATTAAGTACAACAATGTCGTGTAAATGAATTTCCATAAAAGTGATAGTTTATGGAAAGATTCGTTGCAATCATTTTATTATGACAAGACACTTCAAATGTCAGGCATAACTGAAACAAAACCAACAAAAAGTGTGACAAATAAACAACGACATGATATTGGACAGGACTAGTGTGATTGAGTTGGAGAGTTGTATGTACAGATCTGATTAGGAATCAAATAGTCTTTGAAACATCGGATGCATTCCTTTGATAGGAATCTTTCGGGCTAATCTCGGTTTCCGATACCAGTACGATGCATTTACTCTTTAGAATTGAAAGTGATGAAATAACGCATCACAATACAATAGCAACTACAGACAATGGGAGATGAGTGAACGTTATCGAATTTCACTCTACTAACTATACATAATCCCAATGGACAAAAATCGCCTAAAATTCACTCTACGAGTATTCTACCGTAAAAAGGCACTTAGAGTTCAGAGTTGAAACAAGACTATATTTTAAAGCATTCCTTCCCGCGTGGTCAGTCGTTCGAATTATAGCTACAAAACAATGACATCCTACATTTTTCATTTGTTGTTTCCAATTCAACCTACTTCCCAACTTGTTCATTTAAAGTTGATTACATCACAAATTGGCTTCAGTTTTCTCTACCATTATTCTGGACAAAAACAATGAAAAGCAACCTTTCAAAATATGCTTTGGAGATGTTCACATACTGTTACAATATTACGCAAATGCCTTGGTAAAAAGTTCTATAAAGTATGTATGTAAATAGGCACTATATACATTTTCTCAACTAATAGTTCAAAGTTTATATATGCGTATCAAATCCGGACAACCAGCATCCGGCATCGTCAACTTCGTGAGTGAGTGAAACACCCCTTTCCTGGCGGTGACTTTCAACCAATGGCAGCTGAGTATCAGCCTTCCACGTAACCATTTTGAGCGATTCGAAAGGTAACCGGATGTAGTCCAGTTCAGTCTGCATTTTGTCACTAGCAATGTCTTGGCTACGTCGAACGGAAGTCTCTTTCCTTCATTTATTAAGAAACGAATCTATTTCTGAATAATTACTGTTCACATGACGACACACTTTCCCTTTAATTTTTCGCGCCTTTTTTGGGATTTTGATTTTTTGCTTTCCAACTGGAGACTCATTGTCCTTCTTTTCTCTAGCTGCAACAAGTCCTGGAATAGTTCTTTCACGTTGTAGTTTGTTTTTGCCGAAGTTTCTAAGAACGCACACCCCCACTGCTTAGCAATTTCCACACCGTCCTTCGTTGAAACCTCCCTACAAGCATCATCACATTTATTCCCGACAAGCATAATTGGAATTCCGTCAATATCACCTTTAATTTCACAGATTACATCGAATATTGGTTTAAGCTCTTCAAGCGACTGTCGGCTCGTGATGGAATAAACCAAAATAAATGCATGTCCCTTTGAAATTGACAGCCTCTGCATTGCGGGGAATTGATGGGACCCAGTCGTGTCGGTGATCTGCAGCGTGCACACGTTCTTGTTACAGCTTATCACTTGGCGATATGTATCTTCGATCGTTGGGATATAGCTCTCACGAAAGGTTCCCCGCACGAAACGAAGGACCAGCGAGCTCTTGCCGACACCGCCAGCGCCAAACACCACTACACGGTAGTCATTGCTTTGTTCCGGCATTACTCTCAGTCGAATACTTCGATCTTTTGGTAACTGTAAGAAATATAGAAAATAAGGCAACGTTAGTATGACTGCGACGCGACGTTACACTTAAAAACAGGGGTGTTCTTATCCATTATTCAATAAAACCAAAGTATTTGAAATGTCAGGTGTATTAGGTTGCAAGTCATATTTGTTTTACATGGACATATTATTACCAAGCTTCGAATGTCGATAAAAACTATGACACCAAATTTCTGTGTCTCTTTTCAAGGTTTTTCGATTTGTTGGGAAGAAATCAATTTACACACAGAGAGAACGACTGGAAAATAGCACGTCTAGACCGAACTCCTTCAGACATCCAAATTGAATTTCAAGGACCCTGGCCACATCAATATTAAAGGGCTGTTGAAAACAACATTCAAAAAGCTTATAACCTAAAAACGGAGCTCTGCAAAACAAACTAGCTATATAGAACTGCTGTAAGTCAGATAAGATTTTTCGCACTGTTGCCGTTTTCATTTGTTTTAATTCCCTCCCCCTCATTGAACCGTTATCCCGAGGTGTTAAGTGGACCCCTGTCGACCTTAACAGAAGACAAACGAGGTTTCAGTTTATATACTACATCCTTTGATGTCAAAATGCTGCCTTTTTTGGACGGAATATCTCAAGTGTACATCGGTGTAAGAATGGGAATCCCACATGCTACGAAAAGTTGTCATTATTAGAGCATCTAAGAATAGCAACTCATAGCTATCCTATAACCTCATATTACAAAATATTCACGAATTTATTAAAAGCAAAAAAAAGATCGATATCCCTATTCATGTTGATATGTTGCGATTTCATATTTAGTTGAAGTTGTCGTTACCATGGCAATATGATTGATAGTTCTTCTCTCATCATATTGCAAAGAACACTGTGGATTGTCTCTACTTTCGTTGTTAATGATTGAAATCTTTACAGATTTTAAAACCTTATTTCGTTCAAATATTTGAACATTTTAGATAAAATATTAACTGACGGAATTATGAAATGGTTGATAAATATTTGCATATGTTAATCAGAGCACACCATTACCTGATATAACGTTAATTAATTGATCGCACTGAGCTATGGTAAAATGATTGAGAAAATCAATAATTTCCATTTTCGTCGATTCCACCGACTATTTTAAGCATCACAAATGGACTTTGGCTTATGTCTTGTTAAATAAGCATCAATAAATTATAAACTATGTGAAATGTCACAGTAAATTGAAAATGATAAATTCTCTCTCTCTCTCTCTCTCTCTCTCTCTCTCTCTCTCTCTCTCTCTCTCTCTCTCTCTCTCCCTCTCTCTCTCTCTCTCTCTCTCTCGTTTCGCTAGTATATTAAAGATGACAATGTGTGTCTGGGTAGCCTTGGGATTCTAGTTATCCAATCCGTCAACACTGACAATCATCTCTACGTGCCGTTTGTGAGAGTACATCGACTTGATTTCTCAATGGATGACTATTCTTCAGTAAATGAAGCACGTCACGACTTTCTTTTCAGAAATTCTCATAACCCACATGATTTTGAGCATGATATCGATGAATGATACATACATCAGCAAGGAAATAAACATACACGCTGATTAAACTGAACGGATGTTGATTTCATTTGGAGCAATTTTATTCACGAAATGAGATTTCCTTTCTCTGACATGTTTTAGAGTTATTGATGTGGTATTGTAAGCGAGCAAGTCGTATATTGATTATTTTTGAGGGCTTAGATTATGCTTTTACGTCACAAATTGACTCATTAATTTCCTTCGTGCCAGTATCAGTATCATGAGAAATGTGATACACAATCGACTCCAATAGACTTATGTACACCAAATATTGATGTGGTATGCCAACTATAGAAAAATCTCTTTTTTTTAAATTTTTATTCTGCGTAGAACTCTGTGTAAGTCAGCTTTCCGGAATTTTCTCACCGGAATCACACTTGACGTAAATTGCCGAATATTGAAATTACCAATCAGTAAAACACATTACTCACGTGGCCTGAAAGAGTAGCGAGTTCTTATCATATCACATGTACATAATGCATTAAGGCAGTCAAATTACACAAATCTACCAAGTGGTGTCATAAAACCTAAAAACGGCAAGGAAATATTGAAGAAATGTTTACCATTCGTACTAGACTACGTGCTTACTCTAAGCCCCCATTTCCACTGACTATATCTTTTGAAAGCTGACAGTCCCGGAAATACGACATGGTCGCCAAGATACCAAGTGCCGTCAACCAGGATGTATACATTGACACATACCCATTACAACGATATAACTTAGAACTACAATTGTGTTCATTTCTTAAGCTAGGACGTATTTCCTCTGTTTAATATCATAAACATATACAATTATACATATAGTACAATGAATCACTATCAATCAATAAGAACTCGTTAGAAATGTTTAAAAATAGAGGCTTTACAGAGATAATAGATATTAACACAATATTAAAATGTATGTCTACTATCAGATAATTTCTTTCAGTGAACAAAATGGGTCAAAATAGCGAATGTTAGCGATTGCCAATTGTGTAGGTTTTTTTATCATGGCAACTCTTTATTTTATCAGTACCATTTTGAAATAAGACATTTGAAGTGGGCAAAACGTTGGCAATTAAAATTCTGTGCGTCATCAACGGACCATTATAACATCAATCATAGTGTATTTGTGAATGACGATCACCTCAGTAATTATGTAAATGTACCTAATAATTTACGGTATAATCATGATAATAGCTACTGTGTATGTTGCACGTCTCTTTCTAAGGTCGAGTAAAATGAGTTTTTATTTCTATTAACGTGAGAAAAACAAAATGTTTGCTATCAGGATGATCGTTATATCAGATATATCGTATTTTTGACACAATCGTAAGAAAATTATTCATTTGATAAAATGGAGGATCAAGTTCTAAATTATTCATCATCTTCAAATATCCATTATTGATAATGAATTAGTAGGCATGTTATTGAAATGTGTTGGCGTACACATCGATGAACCTGAACAAATCTTAGCCGAATTGTGAGACAAGCATGTACTGAGCAGCTGATGTAAGAGTTCCAAAGATTGTGTTCAGTACACTAAAGATGATTTTCAAGGTTTTGATAAGCACGTATGTGGAGAATGTACGGAGAGTATGTACTGATTTCGTAAAGACACACGTACCAGCGTCTACTCAAGAAAAATTACCGACGGCGTAGAATTTTCATTGTTAGCAATGCACGACCATTCGTTGTCGAAAAGCTGACACTACTTGTCGATCAAACTAATTCAGCAATAAATTGTTAATTTATTGAAAGCTAAATTGAGCGAATTCATACTGTATACTGTATGGTTAACAAAGATCGCGTCTAGCAAGGAGCCGAAAATGCAAAAGGAAAGAGTTAAAAAGAGTTATACGTGAATCGTACGACACTCAAATACTAGTAGTAGATGGAATATGAAATTACATGTTCGTTCAAAATTGTCAACAATGAATAAACTGATTAGATGAAAGCTCTGAAATAAAAGTAAAAATCAAAACCTACTGTTGACGAAGACGTCGCAGTCTTGGTGACAGTCATTTGGTACGATTGTAAATGAATTTTTCTCGCTGAAGAGATAGGGAGAGACGAGTTGTTGTCAGCTCGAAGTCGTAGGTAGAAATGTTGCCGGTGTGAATGGAATTGAATATGTTTACACCGCTAAAGACAAGCCTTTAGCAATTATGCTAACGGCGCTACGTCACAGGACTAATCCATTTCAATTAATTCCGGTCAACAGACGAAGCATAGCGTTGATGAGGGACAGTATAGCAGAATATGTTGTCTTCCGGTTAGTTATATATTTCATAGGCTGTTTTCTTTTCATATTTGACGAAACATTGTCTGAAAACCATTACTGACGCTATCAAAGTACTACATTAATTTGTGAAGAGATTTGTGACCAAATAGTCATTACGTAGGTTTTAATTTCGTCACAGCCATCGTTCGAATACACTGTCTACTACACATCGCGTGTTGTCTTCACCTTATGGCTCTGCGCACAACTAGGAAGAAACCATTCGGTACGAGGGGATCTAACATTTGTTATTTTGCGAATCCACTACTATGTATACCATCACCATATGGAGTATCGTAGAAAACTAAAGTCATTGAGGGACTGCATGCAATTTTAAGTAATCCACTTGCGATAATTGTAAAATTAGACGATTAATAAACACACACCGCTGGAAAAATGTGTACTGCTCAAACCCTCATGTTATTTTTCTGCACAATTGCTTGAATTTGTTTTTCTTAATATTCCAACCGAGTTTAAGAGTACGTTGGTAGTAGCTCCAGACCTCATGCCATGTTTGTTATTATACATGTGCCCCCAGTCGTCACAAATGAAGTGTATGACGTTATGTACCTTCATATAGACGTAAACATTTTGTTCAAAACTACCAAAACACTTGTGTGATAAAAACAGACACATTGTAAACACTATGGTCTAGTGATAATAATACATCAATTTATGATTGTGATAATTAATGCATTGTAGACATGTAGATACAAATAATACCAAGTAATGATTTGTATCATCTGGAGGCCATTATCCCACGTATGTGTGGACAAAAGAAACAACAAACAGTCATGAATAGACAAAACACAGTATCTCATATAAAAGGGAAAAATTAAACCACGCCTCCTTGGTCATATTGTCATCATAACGGTGTGGGATGGTGCAGTCAATAACATATTCTAATAATTGTGTTTTTAGAAACAAAGACGACAGGCCACAAAATACACAAAAATAATCAAAACGATCACGTTTTTTGAAGTTTATTAAAATACACTGATAAATTGATGTACAAATAAACCTATTTAGTGATTGAAATGTACTAAATATGCCATTCTAAAGCTTATTAAGAATTTGAATTCTGTACCTATCAATATGATATGCTGTTCTGGGGAAATAAAAATCACCTCTACCCCCCCCCCTCCAGCCCGTCCGTTAGGATAATAATCCTGTCCATGTCATTACTTTGTCCACGTGACTTAGTTTCCAAGCTCCGTGCACGTGTCTCTTTTACAATAATACTGGTACTGGTAAAGTTTTAAGTGTTCGGTATCACAACTCAGAACATTTGGTGACAACGGAGATAGAGACGATTTCGTCAGGTGTATTACTGTTAGAGTGACGTACCCTATTTATTAAAATTTATGTGTCATAATACCTTTAAAATGGGTCGGTCCGTTCAAAGAGAAGTGTGTGTGTGTGGGGGGGGGGGGGGTGCGCGCGCGTGTGTATGTGTGTGTATGTATTCGTGTATGTATGTATGTATGTGTGTGTGTGTGTGTGCGTGTGTGTGTATGTATATGTGTGTGTGTGTGTACTTGTTGATGATGGTTGCAATTCAATCATGTTTCAACAGTCTCGATGCCTTTGAAATGACAATTAAAATCGGAAGGAACTATAAACCATTCATTTCATTATTGGTACCAAATTTCAACGATACAATGGATTGAGATCGCACCTCTGAAATTTAGACATAACCCAACGAAATCAAGACTCTTCACAAAATATTGGTATACTAGCGAAATCATAGATAGGTCAATGATAATGTTCATCCAGCTGTTGAGATGTATCGCCATACAATAGTAACAATACAAAACCTTTCTGATCTGGCCGTAGAGAGCGTCGTTTTAAAATCATTACTCTTAGAATCAAATTGTAATTGAACGACCATACGACTGTGTTAAGCCAGAATAGGGAAGTTTGTTTTTATCAACAGTCAACGAACGGGATGCACGGTTAGCATAGAATATTTATAATATACCTAATCTCTGCAAGCAGAACCCGAGGCACAGCTTTGAATCAAGGGGATAAGTTAGGCAAACTGAGAAGGTTGAGATTAATGTTTAAAGAAATAGGACCTGGGCGAGCAACGAACGGATGTTAGCGATGTTAGATCAAAGGAAGATTGTTCCATGTAGGCCAGTGTGAGGGATATCTTTGTAGATACCCTTTGAACACGAAGAAGAAGATGAAGACGAGAATCAGAGGAGAAGCGGGGTTGTCTTTGTGGAGTATATCGATGAAGAAGGTCAGAGAGATATTTTTCTCCAGAACACACCACAACTGAATTGAAACAGATCGATGGAAATTTGTATTGAATACGAGTATAAATTGGAGATATACATATGTGATACCCCCAAAGGTCTGATCAATATGCTGATGACCCTCCGTGAAAGGGTCCATTTTCACACCTACCAAATATCATGATTTCATTTCAAAGGTGATTAATAGGTTTGACATTATCAACTTATAAAGTTCAGAACCACCTCCTCACCAGCTTGCAGAGATCGAAATATAAATTATTGAATCGTCTGCTGTGAGTCGGGGGTGTAGGACGTTCCTTGCACTGTCGGATTCAGTCAAATCACACCTAACAAGACAAGAATCATGTTAAAGTTTGATCTGGTCTAACGTTGATTTTCAAATATTAATTGTAATGAGAAATGATACACGGATAATGACGACGAATTAGTGCCAGGAGAACGGTACAGCTGAAATAAGGATGATTCGATGATTAAAATAAACATTCGCAGATCTGACATTACCACAATAATGTCTTAGATTATGAGCAGTTAAATGTATGGTATTCTTTCATGATAGATGGATGTTCATTGAATGGAATAGCACCGTAAAAGAATTCACAAATTAGTATTACAGTCATGCTGGTCTTATGCATCGTGAAGTAAGCAACGTTTCAACCTGAGAGTTATATTTCAGGTTTGAAGGTCAAAACGAGGTGAACCATGCAATTTCTGTTATGTTTTATAGGGGGCGCTATCGATTAGATCATTCACTTTTTTACAATTACGGAAAAATCCGCGATAAACTCATGAATATTGAAGAATGTTTTCGTACATCCAATGTCACGTACTGTCTTTTTGATAAATATAGTATACCTAAGTCTATGGGACGTAGCTATGACAACAGACACGGCAAATAACTCTTTACCTTATCTGAGGTAGTTTACGCTATACGACAGGCCACAAAATACACAAAAATAATCAAAACGATCACAATATTAATGGACATTACAGGTCATTTTGTAACGTAATGTCACTACAATCTAAATGGAAAGACCAGAATTTACTTCAAACATTGCACATGTGCTGTAATGAAAGATTACTGACCGTCCTTGTCATATACAGTGCGAACAAAAATGGCCCTTAGTAACAGACAGTCGTCGTAAAAATACTCATTTTGGCATTTGACTATTGCGACCAAATTCTTATTTTGTCAACATTTATAGAAAGATGAATGGATATTTGATGAAATAGATGAATTAGTTAGTGAGGTTAGTTAGTTAGTCAATAAATAATAAACGAGGACAGGTACTTAAGAGAACAAACCACATCAACTCAGGTTTAAAGAAGAGTCTTAGTAAACTCGTTAGGTTTCAGTCAATCACTCCCACAATTGCGTTACAATGCCAATTAGGGAACGTGGGTGAGAGACAACAGCACCGAGATATATAAAACACAATTACCTGAAAACTATAGTGTCACAGTTGTATAACAAACGATAACAATAGAGAGGTTTAGATGCGTGTATTTATGTGTGTTCTATACTCGTAGCGTCATAGTGACGTGATTCGAAGCAACACGCGTTGTGTATCAGACGATGCTACGTCAAAATGCCAGTATACACGTATTTACAGTTATCAAAGAACGAACGTTAGAAAATGTACACGATTCGCAATGTCTATTTTATCAATGGAACATTTGCACTTTTTTCAAAAATCATTTAGACCACACCTGAAACGTTATACAGGCTTAGACGGCGTCGAAAAAAACTATTATTTGATTAAACTTAATTATGTTATTGAATTGTAAGTTAAACAATTGTTCAGAGCAAATGTCTGCATAATTATTTTTTCTCCAAATTCATCAAAAGTTATAGTTCTAATTAACAATTTTTCTAAGTCTACGGACTAATCTCGTTTTGTCGGAAACGGACACGTATGGCATAGGATCAAACTCCTTACGACGGTTATACTTATTTTTTCATCCATGTTGATTTTTTAACAGATAAATTTATCAATAATCATGATATTGCCAAGTTTACAATGCAATCCAGCCATTGCCAAGTTTACAATGTAATCCAGCCATTGCCAAGTTTACAATGCAATCCAGCCATTGCCAAGTTTACAATGCAATCCAGCCATTGCCAAGTTTACAATGCAATCCAGCCATTGCCAAGTTTACAATGTAATCCAGCCATTGCCAAGTTTACAATGCAATCCAGCCATTGCCAAGTTTACAATGCAATCCAGCCATTGCCAAGTTTACAATGTAACCCAGCCATTGCCAAGTTTACAATGTAATCCAGCCATTGCCAAGTTTACAATGCAATCCAGCCATTGCCAAGTTTACAATGTAATCCAGCCGTTGAATTAGACTAATTTACATTTGCAGTAAGTGGATATATATTACACTATATTATATTATATTTTATATCATATTAAAAGTAATCTACATTATCCTTGAACTAGTCAGGTTCGGATGAAAGCATAATTGCATTTATTCGTTCTTACAATTACGTTGATAAGGAGGTTTGTGATTATCAATAATTGATGACGATCTCACTAAATATTACATTTGACACCCGAGAGATGGATTTCGAAGACAGTTTGTAACAGCCTTGCTTTGTATGATGGCCTTACGAAGCAGGTGAACTACATTGATAGGTCATTTTACGGAAGTAGGGTCGAACTTATATGGTTTTAGCTGTCATGCGACATCACGGTATAGATTTTACGGTCGTTAGATATCTCCATTTTCCACAGCTGCAGCTTATTGGGGCATAATCGATTTGTACCGACGCAGTAGCCCGATATTTCATAAAAATCGGATGTAAAATACCGATCTCGTGAAAATTTGACGTAAAATGACTGAAAGACAGAATAATGAAAGATCGACACTTACATAAACGTGTACATCTGAGCGTAATATTTCCAAAGTTTGCTATATCCGCCTCTGGAAGAAAGAGTTTCGATTTAACCCAAAGCAGCGCCTTGTCTTATATCCGTTTTGCCTGTATCTTTAGACTTAAACATGGTATTGAAACTGTAACAAGTCCGATTTAATAGATGCAAGTATTACAGAAACAATATTAGCTACACTATATAAAGAAACATCTAACGAGTTTCATATCAATGCAGATGCCCAAATGATAGGAACATAGACATGCGTTCGATAACGCTGATGATGGTAGGCGTAATTATATGAATTATGCAAAACTCGCGGGAATAGAACGTAGGTTTTGGTTGTGACAAGTGTTCCTTGTGTCATGCAAGAAACTGCTGTGGGAAAACTACATGAAATATTACCAAAACTCAACAGTTTGAACAGGTGTTCATCATATATTCATTGACGGTATCTAAATTTATACAAGGCTCGTATCAATACTAAATACAGACTTAATGAGTTACTTATTGAGACTTATGTAAATACGTTACCGTAAATGTATTGAATCCTATTTCCTATATCCGTCTACTATTATACGAAAATAATGGTACATTTGCTAAAATTTATAGTTTTTCTCCTTGATCGTTAACATAATATTTGTTCGATTTTTTAATGGATCAGATACATGTAGGTTGTACTTTATATGGGGCACTTTTGTAGAAAGCGTCAATGTACCGAGACTGTGCGATACTGATATAGTTCAATCTTACGAGTACAGTCATAGGAAAGTGGAACAGTTTTCTTTTTTAGCTGCGCACGCATCTCATACGTCCACGTAGTCATGTCGTTCTCCTAGTGCAGAGATATCGCGATATCGTAGATTGAGAACAACTGACGAGTGATGAGATAAAAATTGTGATCCAAGGGATTCAAAACAAGTCCGTCGTGACGATTACATCGTTCGATTTCTGGAACGGCTGATAAAATAACAGCTAAAAATAACAACACTTGTATCCATTGATTATTTTAGGAAAACTGTAGAATCAATAGCAAGAACGCTGTGCCTTGGGCAAATTACATCACTGCTAACGTTTTTAAGGCTTCAAAGCAAACTCCAAATTAGATTTACAAGTTAATTCAATAACGTGTAAGTCTGCTATAGAATTCAGTAATTTCAAGCAAATTAACTCCTACAGTAGGAAACTCATTCCCTCCAAAATTAAATGAAACAATTTTAAATTTTTCTGTAAATTTTTAGTTCAAATCAACTATATTTTAGGTACGGATCCCAGAAATGATATTTATCAATCCATTTACTTAAAGCGTACGTAAGTTTAATATCGTTAGATTTCGTAAATCGAGTGTCCAAAATTGTTCACGTCGTGAGTTTGGTGAAAATGGGGGGTTGAATATGTGGACTGGTTATTTCGGCAACCTATTCTGGATGTGACTACTGCACTTCTCCCTATCGTCTATTTGCGATGTACGTGATAAACTATGATACTTGTAGCATTCGTGTCTTGGTAATTTTGAGAGCGTGCGGGAATGTGGAATTTTAGAACGGCGTTTGCCTGGAACCAATCTATCAAGTTTTATCGTTTATTACAGTAACGTTGTATTAAAAATGAAGCCAAACTGGCAATATTTCGAGAACTCTGTGCGATTAGAAATACTATGCTGCGATATGCTAGGCATAATGAATAGCATATTTTCCTTACATGCCGGAAAAATTGTCATGTAATTAGCATGAGTAAATAGGAATTAGTGTGTATTAAATAGCTATCAGGATTTGAAATAGGCGTTGGAGTCATAAACGGATATCGCTAGGATATCGTGACCCCAACCTCTTGGAAATTGACATTAGAAGTTTTGAGTACTGTGACCTCGATATCAAATGCAATCAGACAAGTAGCAAATGCAGTAAGTATCACATTACATGGTGTGATATAACAAGTCGATACTAGGCTGTTAGTCACATCGAGGGAAAAATCGTTGTAAAAGGAATTAAATGCAATACAAAGCGACGAAAACATTTTAGCACAGTCTGTAGTCAAAATTCAAACAGTTCACAACAAAACTTAATTCCATCAGTCAACAGTGCAATAAAATACCAGAGTTTCCGTTGGAAGACTCTGATATTTTATTGCACCGTTGATTGATGAAATTAAGTTTGAGAATTCTACACAGTGAATCAAATTATTTGAACATCCAAAACAATTTACCCATGGTTCGTAAGTGAAGACGTTATTACATAGAGCCATCTTTCTTATTCTTTATTTTTCACCTCTATGGCGACAGATCGTTGCTAGACACTTTTTTATATATATAAAAGGAAGCTTTGGTCGAGTAGCCTGAGGAGCTAGAAGGATATCATGTCGGTCACCAAGGGAGAGTTGAAATACAGCGCCACCAACGACAAGAGTGATGGATTGATCTAAATTTGGCAAATTCGGATCCGGATGCGTGTGTTTCTGACGGCCATGTGACGTCACTTATTATTTGTACAAACTACTAATTGCGTGCGTAATAACTTGCCGCCCGTGTCGTAACGGAAGCCTTTCAACTAAACATGTATGGATTGCATAATATAAACATATACCGGTACCGTAGGCATGGTATTTATAACTTTAAACACGTCATTATACAAGTACATTATTTCTATGTCAAATTACATCATTTTCAATCATTCCTAAATGACTTGGTCTAACATAAAATATCAACTAAAATATTCAACTGAATATTCCTTCTTGGTGCTAATTAAGGCGGCAAAAAATAATCGTGTGTTTCCGATAACATGGGCTCACAAAATAGGGTAGGTAGGGCGGGATTTTATTTTATATTACATTAATTTTTGATTGTTTTTATTTAAATATTGAAAATATCTCTTCGACCCAAAACCAAACGAATACTCTTGTGATAGTTTGATGAAATATACACAGGCATCACTGGGAAAAGAAAACAGACGTGCATGAAGGTCAAGAAGACAAAGAATTTCTTATCTTTTCGTTTTAAACGTTTTTTGTTTAAAAAAATGTTAACATCGTCTACTTAAACAAGCCTAGATCCCATCGGGTTGTCAGAAACACACAATTTTCGTTTATTTTTTGCCTAATACAGTCAACCTTACAAAGTTACTTTGCCTCGGTACAAACCATACATGTTAGATCTAGCAAATAAATTTTGTCACGTAATTATTTCTTATATAAAAGATCATTAATTTGACATTAAACTATACATTTAATAGATTTTATTTGGTATCACTTTAAAGAGACAGGACCCACATCTGCGCGGATTCTATTGGTTTATTTTAGGAAGAATATGTTCTAAAATCGCCACCAGAGACAAGTAAGATACAAGATATGTTCTAAAATCGCTTCTATAGCTTCTAAGAAATTTACACAATTTTCAAACAAGAAAGGGAATAAATTTTATGAGTTTGGTTGCTATGCTCAAATATTCACTTCACATTTTCTTCATAAATAAACCCGCAGCAAAAAGGACGATATTTGCATATATACACATATCGATTGGTATCTGAGATTTAAAGTGACCTACTTATGCAAATTTGTTGAAGCAATCGACCAATCGGTATCCGATACGTTATAGGACAAATATTTAAAATAGTGCGCACAGATCATTATGGATTTGACAAAGTTTAGGACGAATGATTTGATATGACATGTATATTCATTTGACAAGAACGTTAGCAATTTAGATTAAGTTCGCCGTCAGATCATTAACTATTCAGCCATTTAGTGTGTTCTTGACACATGAAAGCACAAGCTGAAGAAAAGTCGATATTGTAAATGTCAAAGACATGACCTAAATATGTTTGTTAATTGCTTTGCTGTCTTATTACCAAAAAGATACATTTTCTCTGCTCCGTAAGAAATTCCTAAACAGTTGATTGTTATTTTTGGAGATTTAATGTAAATGTAAGAGACAGTTGAAGCTGATTTCCTCACTGCTGCAATCCCTATTCTTATGGAACACAGAAAAAATAATTTATACTAACCCTGCAGTATGCGACCTGTCTAAATAGAGCTATGGAAAATGGGTGGATCAGAATATACCTGCTGCAAACTTGTCAAGGCATCATGGGAACTAAACGAAGTGAGGAACTTCATATTCTCGAGCCCTGGCTGAAACGATGCTGAGGCATTACTTTACAGTATGGCTAAGCCAAAATTTCCAAATGACATTCACTATATTTGGGAAAAATGTCGCAAAGTTTGCTATATACTTGGGGCATGAAACTTTTGATAACGGCTACAGTAGGCTAGCGTACAAGTTATACGCCGTAGATAATTTGTAAGTGCCGTGTATAACCTAGGGAGTTGACTCTCTACTGAAAACGTGCGTCCCTGCCGGTGACAGTGAGCGTAGAAACGTCAACATTGTATTTTTTTCCATAACTACTATACGTTATATATTTAGCAACAACACACTCAAAGACTCACTGCTATTAAACGAGAAATGCTTTACTTTCCAGTCAAGCGTTCCCCTTTCAACACACCGGACAGCCGCCCTCAGCGGTTATGAATTGTAAAGGGTGTTTTACTCTCTTGGTTTTCGAAGACAAAACAATAATTGTTGATGGCAGTTTTATTTCCAAAATTTAAGAGACAACAGTGTAATTGTCTATAAAAAATGAATTGTTGAATTTTACGATATTTTCAACGTCATGACAAGAAATTATGAACGCCTGATAGCCGCTCCGGAATTTCCCTGCGGGTATTATCTTCCAACAGCTCAGAACATTGACCTTTAGAATTACAATGAAGGACTTATGCGTAATGAGTTAGGTGACCTAACTGACCTCTGGGAAATTTAAATTTCGATAATATATTATTGGAGAATTCGAAGGTAATTTAAGGCGACAATGGCGCAGATGAGTCCGTCATGTATGCAACGCTATATTGAAAGTGGATGCCTCTCCAAATGACAACACCGCCAAATCGTTGCATTTAAAATCAAATTTGAAGAGTAATTCCGCTAAAATCATGACAAGCATGTATTGGCAACACATCGCTCTGTTTATTTAATAGCATAGAACATACATTGAATGATGGCGGACAATACCTGTGCTATATTCATCATTAGTTAGTGATTCAATGTAAAATTCATGACACACTGTACGTCTGACAATGATGATGATGTACTGGGTGTATCGAGAAGAAGTGACTGACACCACTTAGGCTTATAAAACATGCATTACTGACTGAAGGTCATACCCTACACTTCAACTTTGAAATAATTTCTGACAGCTACATGGCCGTGGACAAGACGACTACAGCGTTTCCCCAGAAGAAGTGTTGCGATGAACCTTTCAGCTGTCACTTGCTTTCCCAATGGTTTCTCAAACATCACCGCGATCGATTTTATGGATGTGTAAAGTATAGTTTTACTGAAATCCTCAAAGGAATATGCGGATGTTTGAATTTGTTACAACGGACTATATATTTTACAATCATTTTTCGTCATTCAATTCTCAGACAATGTGGCACCAGAACGAAACCAGGTTACAGCAGGGGAATGACTTCAGTATCCGAGAAACACTGGACGTGTTGGCGCCTTTTATTTATTTGGCTGTGTAATACAGTCTGTTGACAACATATCAAATACAACTGAACAGCATGCTTTAAAAGAAAAAAAATTATTTTCATGAATATTGTTTGTTTGATGGATAGATAGATAGATATAATAAAGCGTAGAATGGTCGAGAAATTGACAAATTTGAGTGCTTCCACTGCATTATACATTGATATTAAAATCAAATATAATGGAGCAAGTTGGAAATTACGGCAGTTAATTACACTGAAATGTCTTTTAGAGACCACAAATATTTCAGAGTTGAGGCGTTATCCCATTTTCACGTCTGTCAAATTTGAGAGAGTTGGTAAAAGGAAAGTTTTTTTTTGCACTTCGTAATTTCAGGGTCATTTACCTTTAAAGTGGTAAGAAGTGTAAGACAAATCTTTCCCAAGTAAGTCTATTAGTCCCAGAACGCTCTGCATTCAGAATTTAATGTATTTCCCTGTCCTGAAATTTCGTGTTTCTTTTCTTCACATAATATTAAACGGTAATTATCGAATACGAAAAGACCTGTGAATTACTGGGGAAGTACTGTTATGAAAATGAGTAAAAAATTTCTAATAAATAGTTTCTATACATTTATTAGTGAGATTGTATCCAGCCAAAAGTGTGGCTTAATAGAAACTATTAAAATGGTGATAAAATGGTTAAATTAGACGTTATTACTTTTTATTGGCTTTAAAAAATGAAAAAGACAATTTATAGAGGCCAGACGTTCCAATTACTAAACTAAGGTATAATATTTTTATTTCAACTGCATGGCGCCTGATTTGATATCAAGTAAATACATGTACGCATGTGCACGTACACAAACACACAAACTTCGCACTCCAACATTCAATCACTCACACACAATGTAAATTATATCCCACACAATGATTTATTATATCAGTGAGATATACATATATGTGTAAAAATCTATGCACGTACAACCTTTGGTTCATTGGAACCAGGCAGGTACAACAACGCTATCAAAGGTCACTTTTAGCAAAACTAATCATTTTTAATGAATAGCGTCTAAAACTTCTATCATTTGTCACTTAACCCTTTCAAATTGCTTTCTTTCTTAACAAACTACGTAATTTCTGATTTGCTTACAGATGCAGTGTGAGGTGAATCTTAATTCTTTGTGATATTTCATCTGATCCATTAAATATGTTATTCATTACATGTTAGCTCTCAGATTACATTCTAACTTTGCTCCTTGACACAAAACAGTTAGATTGAGTTACTTATTAAACATTACTTTTCATTGTTCGGATTGTTACCTTTTTATTTTGGACAATCACAGCATATTCAAATGGCAGATACACACACACCGACACAGACAGAGATCATGTATGTATGTATATACGTACGAATGTCAGGTAGGCTGGCATGCAAACCTGTACACACACACACACACACACACACACACACACACACACACACACACACACACACGCACGCACGTACATACATACATACATACATACATACATACATACATACATACATACATACATACATACATACATACTATATTTCACCAAATTAAATATCTAATTAGTATTGGGTATTCAAAAATAACAATGAATATTCGGAAGTTAACTTGGACTCGCAACGCTATCGTATTTCAGATATACACCCGGAAGGAGAGAGTTGACTATAAAATTAAAGTAGTGAAAATAATGATGGAGTGGTAGCTAGACGAGTGGTCACATTAATATAGACGACGTGTAATCTAGTTGAATACTGGCATATAACAAGGCGAATAGGTTGACTGATAAAGTAAAGGATAGAGTAGACAACGTACAGTCAAATTGTGGCATTGATTCAATTACAAGTCTAATATCTTACAGGTATCACATTCAGTTACGTTTTAAATTAAAACGTAAGATTGTCCTGACATAAGAGTTGGTTGACGTTGACTAAAACTACATATTTTATCTAAGTGAAAACACCCTTATAACAAACCAGACCGAAATTAAATTTCCCATGGTCTTGTTACTCATTTATATTTGTAAGTTGTTTTTATTAACATTTCATATTGTGAACCGTGTCATGTCATCTGTAAATTTGAATCATAAATGTTAAGACTTGTTATAATCACATAAGTAGCGTTAAACACGCATATTTATTCAATTAATTTTGTGTATAAGGGTACTTAATATAAATTTTCTCATTTCCCTCTTTTTCCATACTATAAAATAATGCATGTGTGAAAGCAGAATGGTGTTTTAAAATCCAATTGAAATGTATGGTATGTGCACAGTAGATTTGTCTTAGAACATCATTGTCGTTGTTTTTTAAAGCTCTTTTACAAACCTAGTTGAGCAGAACACACTGAGATCATTTGTCACTTAAAGGGGAACCCAGTGAAAACGTTACGGCTAAAATGATCTCAATCCCATTTTGAAAACCAATATTTGACCATTAGCGTGGATAACTTCAGGCAAAAAAAATATTACTGATGAGGTTTGTTCGCTTAGTCAAACAAAAATAGTTCCGTTAGCAGTGTGGCATACAACGTAATGCTTTAATGGAAGGTGACGTATTTCCGAGACGCAAGGTGAAAAGAAAACGAGCATAGAACATCGGAAATAACAACATCTTTCAGCTAGATGAGAATACTGTCTACATTAATAGCGCAAGGTTCTTCTCAGCCCAGACAATTTGGCTTCTATGGTAATCATTATTGCACTGGTATAGTTCAAGCATGGTTCACCTGGTGTACTCAAGACTTATTCTAGCACCACTTCGTTATCAAATCACTTTATCCACTCTGTGTATTTCGTCATAAAATTGTCCATATTCTTTCCCCTTAATCTTTTGAAAGCTCTAGATACGATGTGAACAAATCACCCCTTCCTCTAAATTGCCACCCAATGCAAGTATAGCGCACCACATCTTACTAATAGCATAGAGTAACGGAGAGATCTGTCAATCACTAGCTTCATCTAATGTGTGTAGACTCGTTGCTAGGCAACAGAGGACAACTAAAATATTTGTTGAACTTCATCGTCAGCTACTTCGTTGCTGTGGATCCCTGGCGAGTCGTCGAGGATGATTGACTGAATCTTTTGGCGTCCTTCTGTGCGAATAAAGCGAAAATTAATGCACCAAATGTCTATCAAGAGAAAGGAGCTGTGTCATAAGATCATGAAAGAAGAGACAGAGACTTAATAAACTTTCGAATCAAAGTCTTGCTGTCATGTTGAAACTAGCCCTGCCTGTAAATTAGTGTTCACTGACCGTCTACATTGACAAATTCCATTTCATCAGTATGTAGTTCGGTGTACATTACGACACTGCCAGGGTAAATTCATACTTAATATCAACATACACTGTTGTTAGAGCTAGGTTTACTCAAAGGGATATTCTCCATTGCAAGACAACACGAGTCGGAGCTATTTTTTCATAGATAGCTACCTCTGTTGTCATACCAACTTGGTTTACCACCCGCTTTGGTTAACATATATCTTATCTAATAATATTTTTAGAGTACATCACGATAATTGTATGATGATGATACTAGCGCTCGTAAAACATCCGACTTAGCTGCAAAGTTGGCTAAATATATATCATTAAATTTTGATAGTTGGGTATTTTTAATTGATCAATATCGGTAACCAACGACGTTAAGAAAACTGACCAGAAACCAGACGTGTATAGGATGTGTATTGTTCTACTTTGTCTACACTCAAGGTTTCAGCTTTTATCGGACTCAGTTTTGTGACGTAAACCGAGAACAGAATTATCAGTGACGTTTAATATCCCTAGGGATAAGATTACGTCATAATGCCGTATGGATTACTTTAGAAGTGATCGCATTATATGGTAATTCAAGCTAAAGTAGTTTATTATTTAACAGGCTCAACTTGGGTAACTTTCCAATCATATCTCAATTCGATATATATTTGAACACAAAAATATCCTTATTATACGTCTACACTATTGACGTAAAATAATACGAAATCTTCCCTGTCATTTACGTTTGCAATTAAATATAGAATTTTAACCATAATACATAATTGATGAGGTAATCGATTCTGTAATTTTAGTAGATTCTTAAAGATCAACTGTCGTCCACAGCGCAGTCGCATCTATTCATATTCACGATTCTTTGACAATTATTCTATCTTAAGGCTGCTCACATATTTTGACTATTTGTGTTCCATTTTATGCCATTGAGCACGTGCAAACAAGAACGTGTCTTGCGACGAGAAACTGCCTTCGTTGTCCTTACTAAAATAATGTTTGTGTACAGCAATGAAAAAACGAATCTATCGAGGGTTTATTAGAAACAGGGCAGACAATTTCCTCAACGAATTTCCGGTAAACACAAAGCAATTAGCAGACTCATATGTTGAAATAATTGCACTTCTTTCAAATTAATAAGCCCCTTTCCAAACGCCGGTAAATCAAGAACTAGCAACAACTCCTAAACTTGGGCGCTCGCATCTCCGAGTCGGTAATGATTAGATATTACATTTTTCACGCGCAAACCTCTGTTCTGTTTAGATTCAAGATTTTGTCATGCGCTTCAGATGGCGGAATCTCTTTAATTTCATTTGCACCGAAATATGATGGAATGTTGTCAATTGACTAATTGTCCATCGAAAAGTGATATGTTTCCGTCTAGTAATAGCTCCAGGCACAATGAAAACAGATAAAAAAATAGATAAATATATACACGACGATAGGAAAGATGAATGCTATTTTCATCAAAGTAATGGTCTTGAGGCCATCTTTCATTTTGCCATATTCTATATCGATTAAAATTTCATATTCTGTAAGCTTTTGTTCCCTGTGCAAGCTGAAGTAATGTTTTCGTCCATTCCTGTATGTTTCTTCATCTCTTTACTTCTTTGAGTATAGGAGAGTGTCAACATTCAGGTTTTTTGCCATAAATTGTATGTGCAGATAGATATGCACGTTGGAATGAAAGTCTTCGTGCAAACTTGCAAATTATAATTCAATTTTTACAATTCTAAAAACGAAATATACGATTCAGATGAAAATATTAAGTTATGAGTCGCCGAAAAAATTATACAAACGAGAAATGTCTTCAAAATAGGCGGGAAAAGTGTGGGTGACGTGATTAATGTTTTAACATCCGAAGACAATTCTTCAGTACAAAAAAAATACAAAACGCTGTGTGTGTTGTCGCTGTACGGAAGAAGGGCATTTGCGCACGCGCATACCTGGTTTGCAGGACGGTAATTGTAGCTGGATTAATTTTCCTTGTTGTCATGACAACTTGGAGTTAATATCCTGTCTAATTAAGCGTTTGCATGATGAAAGACGTGTTGATGATCGAAAATATCCATTCAATCTAAAAAGAGAAATGTGAAATGACATTTATATAGAGTGAATTCACATCAGCTATTTGTGTATAGTAGGGTTGGGGATTAAATCCAGCACAAGTATCGCCCCGGTGAACAGTATGGTACGATTCGTTGTAATCTTAAATGTGTTTTTTTTTCAGCCACTGGGTATCCAAGGCAAAAAAAATATGGAGACAGCTATTAATTCAAATACTGGCAATCCTTATGTTACACATTCTAATAAATGAAAGGAGAACCGCGCACTTCAATCTATTCATTTATTTATCCATGTTTACTTTTTTTATTTACCCACTCATTACTATTTTATCGACTTATTTCATCTGACAATGCGTTGATTTTACAGAAAGGGGTTTCGTATCAAACCCAAACAACAAATTTGAAAATACAAGGAGAGCTATGCATAAGCGTTATCAGCAACTAATAAAATTGGAAGAGACAGGGACCCAGCAGTTCGTTATTACTTATTAATACATTCATCCAGGTGTGTGTTCCTTGGTTTGATACATTCATCCAGGTGTGTGTTCCTTGGTTTGATCCAGGTGTGTGTTCCTTGGTTTGATACATTCATCCAGGTGTGTGTTCCTTGGTTTGATACATTCATCCAGGTGTGTGTTCCTTGGTTTGATACATTCATCCAGGTGTGTGTTCCTTGGTTTGATACATTCATTCAGGTGTGTGTTCCTTGGTTTGATACATTCATCCAGGTGTGTGTTCCTTGGTTTGATACATTCATCCAGGTGTGTGTTCCTTGGTTTGATACATTCATTCAGGTGTGTGTTCCTTGGTTTGATACATTCATTCAGGTGTGTGTTCCTTGGTTTGATACATTCATTCAGGTGTGTGTTCCTTGGTTTGATACATTCATCCAGGTGTGTGTTCCTTGGTTTGATACATTCATCCAGGTGTGTGTTCCTTGGTTTGATACATTCATCCAGGTGTGTGTTCCTTGGTTTAATACATTCATCCAGGTGTATGTTCCTTGGTTTGATAATAATCATCTGAATAGACATTTCTGATATCGAATATAAGGAAGTAGTTCACATCGTTTTGAAGAGTATTACACCCTCACTCTCATCATCCCACAAAGACAAAAAAAAATCTAAAAAATAGAATTATGGGCAAATTGATTTTGTTTCTGTTTTTCGTATATCGCTGCTTCCTGTGATATTTTGTTCTATATTCCTAACGGTTCTGCAGTCACAGGGCTTTATTTTATCAATCGACCACATTAATGATATTTTCAAATGCGAAAATTGTTGGTTCAAATTTTTTTTTAAATACCACAAGGGAAATCGTTTTTCTTGAAAGGGGAAGACCTGGACTCGCAGAGGCCAACTCTGATCATTATGAGAAGAAACCTTAGGCAGCCGCGAAACAATCTGAAACTTATGCATTATTATATTTGTTTAAAAACCCCTGAAATTTGTGTCATCAGATCAGAAATATACGATTGAGGTTTTCCCTGAAGAGAGGCGTCCTCTTCTTTGAGTAAGATTATGTTCGTATGTGATAAAAATTAAAGACGGTGAAATAATTCTCACTGTGTCATGAAAATAGGTCGAGCGAAACATGTGTTTCTAAGACAAGGAACTTTCAAGCAATTATCAACAGGGAATTTACAAATCTTCTAGAATCCAAGATATTGGAGATCAGTCGTTGTTATAAGAAACTGAATCGTCAAGCAAGGTAGCAATGATATAAATGAAAAGTATATTTTTCCTTTTACCAGGTTTCTGTTTTGAAAAAATGCAGCTAATTGACTGGTGTACAACTTGAAATCGGAACTATTAGTATTAAAAATAGCTATAGAATGATTAAAATACAAAGGATTGTCAGAATTATATGTAGTCATATGGAGTGAACTCAACCTTAAGCGTATGGTTACTACGATACCATACATTTCTTTACTATACTAATGGTTTACTTAAGAGGCAGACTTTAAACCCTCGTTTGAACTTAAATTCACAGTTAAAAACCCACAGTAACCTCCCCAAGAAATACCAATAAAGATATTGGTACAACGGTTATGGCAATAAGTCTTTGACACAGATGGACGGATAGGTAGACAGACGAATAGACAGACATAAGGACAGACAGACATAAGGACAGACAGACAGACAGACAGACAGACAGACAGACAGACAGACAGACAGACAGACAGACAGACAGACAGACAGACAAATACACTTTACCAAAAATGTAACATTATAGAACTCTATTCATTTGTTCTGACTGAACAGTTTGTATGTTTTGAATTATTACTGCTAATTTATAGTGTCGATACCGACGAGCTGCTATGAGTACGTGGTATATAATATTTCAGATGGAATAATATGCACTTTTTGACAAAACATGGCTGATCCTTTTACTACCAGAAAAAAAAATCAGGTAAATTTTGTAATTGCCTTTTATTGCTGTTTTCACTAAGTACACGTTCACTTTGTATAATAATGTGTATATAATTCATTGATGATAATCAGTATCCTTGTACATGTCCTAGTAGCATATTCTGTGTCTTTGGACTCTGTATTTACATGTTTGCTATCACCTCAGATGTTCACAAATCTCATAGTGCAGGTGATTGTAATCAAGATCGTTAAATGGTGACGTCATCAGTGATAGCTTCATCCCCCTGCTTAGAAGTAGCATCAAGGTGACATTCAAAATACTACTGTCCACCTTATAGTAAGAAGGAATGCATACATTTTTTGACAGTTTCACTAACATTTGCAAATAATGTTTCGCAAATAGTGCGTAGAAATAGTCCTGTAAAGCTGGGTGATAGTAAAAAGAGTTTATAGTTTCAATGTTTCGGAATTAGCGCGTAGAAATAGTCATGTCCAGTTTATGGTAAGAAGAGACACTCTAATTCTTCTTTTGTGCAGTTTCATACTTTCATTTTGTCAGAAATAGCAAGTCTAAACAGTCTAAACAGTCGTCCTGTCCGGCTGATAGTAAGAAAGGACACTTGACATTTGCACTGTTCAAACAGTGATACAGTTCGGTGAATAATAGTTTCAACAACATTATTCTAACCTGAATGTATGTTAAATGTTGTGTTATCTGAACTTTTATTCGTTAAGGCTGTCTACAAAATTGTAATCTTAACTTTGAAATTAATTTTAAATACGAGTGTTTCCCACTTTTCAACTTCGACTATTTTGAACACCAATCTTGCTGCATATAATGTCGTACTGAACTGCACTCGACAGGTGTATCCGTGCGATCTTGACCATTTTGTCACTATAGCTACGGTCGAACAATCGTGTCAATATAACGTACATCTGTTATGTATACCATGACTCCTTTTCAAACCGATATTAAAGACGTATGAAAAATTAATTCATTTTTATAACTTATACCCAAAGTACATGGTTTGCTATAATGAGGTTTGCAAGTTCTATATTACTCGTGAGTTACTTTTTCAAATACAAAATTAATTATATATCTAATCGAACATAATAATACGTGTATACATACATACATACATACATACATACATACATACATACATACATACATACATACATACATACACACACACACACATACATACATACATACATACATACATACATACATACATACATACATACATACATACATACATACATACATACATACATACATGTCATGCATTTATATATTTAAAATTGGACTCGGAAATATGAAAAAGGCTGTGTCATATTATATCGCACCTGCGAAAATTCAGGTAACCGTACCATAACTTTAATATGGTCAACACAAAGCCGATAGCCGAGGGTTAAGGAAACACAATATAACATTTCTAAAGAAAAGCACATTGAAATTTCCTTTTCACGGGAAGTCACGTGGTCTTCGTAGTTACTTATTTGAAATATACACATACCATTGAAACGTGTGTATATGTATGTATGTATGTATGTATGTATGTATGTATGTATGTGTGTGTGTGTGTGTGTGTGTGTGTGTGTGTGTGTGTGTGTGTGTGTGTGTAAGTGTGTATATTTGCATGTTAATAAAAATAAATTGATATTATTTTTTTTTCACAAGCTCTGGGGAGCTCAGTAGAGTGAGTGTAACATTTCATTTTAGCGAGTGATATGAGATAGCACTAAGTGATTGTGCACCTAATTAGTAGATATTGTGACCTTTAAATAGCAAATGTCAGATTGCAAAGGTATCAAAACTCTCATCACCTTGTGTTTGTCCGTTAATTGTCTTGTTAGCATTTTCAACATTCAGCAAATTTTCAGCTTATAAGCTTGTGTCATTCAGCAAGATTTTACCAACATAAATATACAGTTTATAAAATCACACCATATTTGGAAACTTGATTTAGGAAAAAAATCCCTTTTTATTATATAAAATCTATTTTCACATCAGTATGAACAACTCAAAATATTGGTGACTTTCAGATGAATAGAATGTGACTTTAGGGTAAAATGCTAGGCATAAATAATAATTGATACACCCCACTCAAACTTACGTGTCACTTGGTTTATGTATCCATCAATCGTTCAGCTGATATACAGGTCTAGATGTATAGCCCAGAGGACATGTACAATAGCCATGCCAATTACCTTTTATTCAGAGTACACTCTTGTCAATCACAACAACTGAAAGACGACCCAGTAACATTTATTTAGCAGTTTATCCAAAAAAAATGTTTATTTTCCTATTCTAGGGTTCCACCTACTCTATACATATATACACTAAAGTTAACAAGTGGGACTTGCTTTCATTCTGTCTTCAATCTAATTTTACGTGGGACGTATCTATATGGAACTTATATCATCATTTGGATATCGTCTCATCTATTAATTACATATTTAAAGTTCAGAAGCACAGTTTTTGGTTATCTCTATTAACCTATCACTTTCCAAACATGTCAACTGAAATGGTGAGAATGTCAGGCTGTCTATTAATGAGATGACAAAATCTACCTACTGAACAAGATTACATCTTCAGCGAAATGATGTTATGCCATGGTATTTTCAAATCTAAAAAAGACATCCTGAACTGCTTATAGTAAGTGCTTTATGTTACACGGAGGGGATTTAGTTCAAATTCCATTATGTACAATAATCAGACTGTATATATCTATATTCATTTAATTCACACGACATACCATCTTGCAGTCAAGGAAATGGCTAGTTTCGCTTGTACGTAATACATGGATTGTTCTGATTGGCTATTTTCAATTTGGAATGCTACATCAAGCAAATCAGGAGGTATTTTACATAATAGCGTATATGCCATTCACTATTACTCGACTGCAGGTTAATTCAACATGACGATTCCACTTTCTCGTCTTGCCAATAAAAGCCGTATTCACTCAACCATGATTTTCGCTATGGAAAATATTTTACCAATTTCATTGTTGTTTGCTTGAATGCGGCAATTGTGCAGTCGAGTGGAAATAAAACCCGTGAAATGAATAAAATATAACAGTAACTATACGTAGGGATAGAGTATGGTTAATCTTGTCCGCCGAATTTTATTGTTAAAAGTCATGCATCGCAGCAGACGATTTGTTCAGATTGAGTCATAGTCTTATAAGTCAAGAATACTGATCACGCCTCGGGGAAGATGGAAACAAGCAGCTAGCTAGTCAATGGAAACCGTTAGCAAATCATGGCCTTCGCATCCAAGTCGTTGTTTTCTACGTGTTTTTTTTTGTAGCTATACTCGCGAAACTAATGAGTATTCACGGAAGCGTCTGTCGCTGTATCGTATTGAAATTAAAATTGTTTTCATTATTTTTTCACAATGTGTATCATTTGCTAACTTTGATTCGTTTTTTCTTGCTCGACATATATACTGGGTTCGATGTCCTTTGTATATATCCATGATAGCGTATAATATGTGACAGAGAAACTGCTTAAATATACTGGCGATCTGTTTCTCCTGTACAGTCGAGAGATATACCTAGTTGTTAAAGTAGTCATTCATACAGTGTTACCGATACATTCAAAGACAAATCTTTTATCCTTATAATAGTTGGTAGAAATGGAATGAATGGGGAAGGTGGGTTGACGAGGGTGAGGGATGTTGCCATTCTACTTTTTTATATTCATATCTGTGCATAGACTGACTAATGACCAGTGTATGACCTGGGTTGTATTTGCATGAATGTACTGGGCTAAGGTTTAACAAGATGATCGCTTCTTGCATATGGAATCATTTCAAGATAGCTCCACAGACGATGATTAACGAGGGAGTGCAGAACTGAACACATAGCAACTATTATCTATTCTGGATGCACAACACAGAGATTACTGGATTGGATGAAGAGAGTCTAGGTGGCATTAAATAGATCAACGATTATGGTTGGCTAAAACGTTATGGAGATTGTGCACAAATTTGCATACCTGGTTGATAAGGGATACCTGTCATCTTTGGCTGCCTTGACAACGATGTTTACTTTGACACTGAATATCTATCGATCCAGTCTTCATATCATGCCTATTATTAAACTGCTACAAAGAATTAACAATTTCATAATTGCTACATACAGTCGAAGGATAAAAGCTGAGGGAGGATCTGCGCAGTCGCATTTCGACGAATGATGCAATGCCATATTTGGGTTCGAATGTTTTGACGACATCACTGTTACTAGACTGGCCAAGCTGCTCTATATCTTGCTTTGACTTGCCTACTTTTATTTCACCGTCTGACATCCAATAAATCAGTCTTTTTTGTCATAATGGTAGATTAGTCTCAGATTTAAATTGGACCAAGAGACATTCATTTGATACTAAGTGCAGTCGGGGATATCTCGGATATTTGCTCGTTTAGGATTGCTCTGACAGTATAAAGAATGGTTCATTTGGCAGTATTAGTACTAGATATTAAATTCACGACATATCAAAGATGAATTGAAATACGTCTACCCTAATCACACACCACAGACAAACCTACTAGACTCAACTCCTTTTACGCCAATAACCCACGTATGGCAATGTGAACGCCACTTTTAATGCAATACTTGGCTAAATTTTAAAGTTACATGTTTATAAGAATCTACGATATTTTAAAGATCAAGGTATTAGTATCAGTTCAACGATAGGCAAGCTTTCTTTAATGTCAATCAAAATGAATGTGTGAAGTACATAAAGAGGCACAGCCTGTACCTGTATGGGTGCTGGTGATTAGTAGAGTATTCGCCATGTAATCTGAAGTGACATTAATGGCACATTTTTGGGGGTTACCAACAAATTCGGAAAACACTACATTTGCAGTTACCAACGTGAAGTCCACTTGTATACTCAAGTACCTCTGATGATCACATCGTGATTATGTTTAAGCCGATCTGTAAGCTTCAGTGTTGCTAAATAAGATTTGGTTTGAATTACGTATGTCTATTTATTACTATGAGCCTCAGTTACCGACTGTGTACTCAAAAAGTTACAGAAAGGTGAGAAATGGGTTCATTTTTTTTAGTGGGAAATTGAAAGCCGTGGTATGCAAGAGATAAATCCTGAGCAAACCGACACACCCACGATAAAAGGAGGCAATATGTATATAATGCAAATTCTCAACATGTAGAACAGTGTCTTGATGGATTGTACCCTTTCTAGTTGATATCGGCTCTTCTGAAAAAATACTCTCCTATCCTTATGAATCAACCAATTGCGTAAAGAAACGTGTACTGACAAACACATTCTCCGTAATTTACTAGTTTTTCCATTTTAGCGGCAGAACATCATTGAAAACTACAAAATAAGGCCATTACAATTTGCAAGGTTGTATGATATTTGCAAACAAATTGCCTTTAGCAAATCCCCTCTCTTGAAGAAATGACATGCACTGTGTTAATTGAACCCACTAAATAAATTATCCCAGCACAACTTGTTCTCGCCACATTAGACCGATATATTAAGTAACTGTGGTCTGACGTCACATTTCACGATGTCTCCATTTATTTCATTTCGAATTTCTTCTCAAGCGGAAGGCAGGCATTTCATTCTTAACATGAACGCTCCGATGTATGATTTACAAGTATAGCGTTATCTGGTCACCAATTAACCATGGAATTGCGTATACTGCCTACTGAGAATTTCTATTGTACTTTTAATGTATACATCCAAATGAAATGATATTTATCGAAAACACAGTCAAGCTTTTCTCAATGTCCTGCACGTCTTACTGATATAACTTACGCGCTGTGGATAATAAATTGCAATGCCTTCGACTGACATATCAGTAGCACTGCTGATTGTATGTGTAGATGCAATGCCGTTATATTTGCATGTTGTCTTCCCCTTTCAATCTGCACTGAACAATAGTATGCCTTTAGGGCACCAATTCCAACGCTTCAATGTTGACGGGTCTGTTTGATATTCCAAATTTACGAAATCCTGATTAAGTGATCCAACCTATCCCTTAAGATACAATTTCGACGGTCTCTGTGAGTGCACTATGAAACTTTTATGATTGCTTTTAGACTGGGATTTATCTTGACAGGGCCTGGCAGTTAGCAGTACTCCTCCTTCTTCTATGCCTTGCACAATGAATTATTTAGAACGTACGTACTGAATGCACAATACATATTCCCAACGTTGATATTATTATGTACTAGATTCCAGAACATAGAGTGATGTATATTCTGTGTATGTGTATTCCCCTGCGTTGGACTCGGGGGTCAGAGGTCATAGTTGTGGGGCATATGTTGAAGCAAGGTTTGAGTACACGGTGTAGTATAAAGCTGGCGTCGAGGCCATCAATCGTGAGCGGAATTCATTATCTATTATGACAGTTTGAGTCAGGGAAATGCAATTTTCGATGTCGGGCTCTACAAAATGAGATCTTTAGAAAGAATTGAATTCATTCTGTGATATTTTATGTTCTGTATGTTACTAACTCATATTATTTATGTATTAGTTGTTTTGTATTGTGTTACGTTGTAATGTGACGTGGTGGATGTGTGGTACAGTGACATTTTGTACAGTACTGTATTGTACTGTATTATATATCGTGTGTTATTCAGATACATTGACTTACGTTACGTGTAATAGGTGCCATTACTTTCTGTAGTACAGTGTAGTGTAGTGTAGTGTAGTGTAGTGTAGCGTAGTGTAGTGTAGTGTAATGCAGTGTAGTGTAGTGTAGTGTAGTGCAGTGCAGTGTAGTGTAGTGCAGTGCAGTGTAGTGTAATGTAGTGTAGTGTAGTGCATTGTAGTTTAGTTTAGTGTAGTGCATTCATGTATGTATGTATGTATGTATGTATGTATGTGTGTGTGTGTGTGTGTGTGTGTGTGTGTGTGTGTGTGTGTGTGTGTGTGTGTGTGTGTGTCTTTCAGTACAAAACGTGTTGAAACCGGCAATGACGTAGACATCATATCTGGATCATGAATAAATGGTTGTGTTTTCATTGTTTGTACACCTTTCACACTCTATTGAAGGCGTCATTTACTATCCATTTCAGCCTCTTTTCAATCATTTCTTTCCTACTTGGAACAGCAGTCAAACCTGTTGTAAAATTGACTCGGTCAACATGTTGGCTTTCTAGCAACACACCTAAAATATTTAGTTTCCCGTACCTAGTGATCATCTTTTCGAGCCTACTATTTTAAGTGAAAGGGAATCGTGTAGTATTTTGTATTTCTAGTATTGCTTTACACCATGTATCAGATAGTCAATTGTTATCTCACATTGCTGTTCTACTCAATTCATAGCAACTCATTTAAACAATAATTTTACCCACACACAATTTATTTGATCTTGTTTCGTGTATCTGGGATACGCTGATACGGTAACTACATAACGCTGCGTAATGTCCATAATCGACTCTATACAATGACGTGACGAAGAAAAATGAACACAGATGTATACAGACAGGTGGAAACGTTTGTTTGTTTGTTGTGCGATTTGATTTCATCATCATATGTGCAATGGTGTGTGCGAAATTGAACAAAATATTGATTTTTATTGTAATCAGAGTTGAACGGAATAACAGATTTACCGTCAGGTTGGTGTGGCCAATGAAAATTTGAGAGATAGAGAGAGAGAGAGAGAGAGAGAGAGAGAGAGAGAGAGAGAGAGAGAGAGAGAGAGAGAGAGAGAGAGAGAGAGAGAGAGAGAGAGAAGAGAGAGAGAGAGAGAGAGAGAGAGAGAGAGAGAGAGAGAGAGAGAGAGAGAGAGAGAGAGAGAGAGAGAGAGAGAGAGAGAGAGAGAGAGAGAGAGAGAGAGAGAGAGAGAGAGAGATGGATGAGCCATTCTAATGTGGGAGTGGTCAAAATATGAATTGTCCCGTAATGGTTTCAAAATTATTGCCTAATGGGCATGTGTATGTGTGAAATGGGAGGACATAAGTTATATTTTTCCATTGCTGTAAAGACAATTAAGGGTAACTTACCCTCCAGCTACACAAGGATTAATACATTCAGCCTGGTTTTAAGGCACGATTTATCATTTTTGGATGAAAATATCTAGTGGTCGCAATTATGTTAAGATAACCTTTCACAAACAAAGATACCTGATATATTAACATAGATATTGTATACTTTGATCGGTGTTATTACGTCGCTAATTTATATGTTTGTACTGCAACGACAAGTTACTTGTCGTAAATGTGAAGATATAGTGTGAAATGTATCAACCCTATTAAATATGAACTTAAGCTCTTCTTGTAGCTTATTAATATTCAGTTTTCAATAGGTCCCTATTACTGCACGTTTTAAAATGACAAAATGACAAAACCATAAACTCACTGAAGGTTACATATTACACTACCTGTCCTATGGATTTACTGTGGGCATTTAACGGCAAGTTTTTTTTTTTTTTTTTTTTTTTTTTTTTTTTTTTTTTTTTTTTTTTTTTTAGCAAAGTTGAGATTATTGCCATTTCTTTTACAATCATATGATCAGTATGCGTTTAAACTTATGTATTGGTTTGGGGTTACTTTTATCGCCATTTATATAAGATTTATTGTTGAGCAGGGACTCAAAGTGTTTGAGAAAAAAAGATGATGGAAAGTTGTCCCCTGTGGATCATCAAATGTATCATGTTTGCATACGTGATAGAGGTGTCCATACTCAAGAGACAATCCTCACGATGCAAATATTATCAATCTGATCTGTATCTCACATGCAATCATCAAGATATATGGCAAACATAAAATTTCGTCAGGTTGTCCTTAAATTTACGCAGAAACGATGATATTTGCGTTGCACGTAATGTATGCATTATGGTTGGGCGATCAATAAAAGCCAGTCGCTGTGGATTGACAGACGCGATTCGTTCTATTAACGACAAAGTCGGCCGTGCTTATGCTCCGTATTAAATAGGATCGAGAGATGAAAGGAACCAATGAAAAATTCATCTCTCAACTCGACCCCATAGTGGTGGCTGAGACGTGATTTCGGTTGAATTCATACTTCATTATATAGAGAGAATAGAAAAGAGGAAAAAATAGTAGAACCATGCCAGGCGTACATAGCAGAGCTTGGTGTATTGATTGGACTGTGTCCTCAAAGTGGTAATACATTGAAACGTGGCTCCGAGGATTCATTACGACAACAAATCAACCTGTGAAGTGAACTCCTTTCAGAGTACTGTGAGAAGGAATTGAGTTCCGTTCTTTCGATTTCTTGTGTTGTCGAAGTATAAAATACAGAGAGAGAGAGAGAGAGAGAGAGAGAGAGAGAGAGAGAGAGAGAGAGAGAGAGAGAGAGAGAGAGAGAGAGAGAGAGAGAGAGAGAGAGAGAGAGAGAGAGAGAGAGAGAGAGGAGAGGGAGAGACAGACAGACAGACAGACAGACAGACAGACAGACAGACAGACAGACAGACAGACAGAAAGGGAGAGCTATTCTAGTATCACATGTACAGTACTAATTATGTGAATTGTTTCAAGTAGGTAGTACCCGTTTATATTTTAATGCTTCCCTGTCATTGTGGTACAGTATGCATTGTTTGAGGTGTGGAAAAAATCAGCAAACCAATTTAAAAAATCTTAGCATAATCTTAGAATTAGAGTTTGCTTTCAAAAGAAACACGCCTGTATGTATCTGTTTTTACTTAATCCACCAAATAGAAACAAGTTAAGCCACTGTTATATATCTGATTGTTCTCAGATATATATAGGAAGTAAATCAAAGATACCGGAGTCGACGATAAGTGTCAATATGATAATAAAATTTATAATTCACCATATTACTGTTAAAATGACACATTTTGAGTAAAAAAACTTGAAAATCGATAGCTTGAATATTTTAATTTTAAAGAGGAGATATAAACGGGAAGATTCCCACACAAAAAAACCACCGGTATAGCTATTGCGTATGGCAGACAAAATGTACCAGAAATACACGGTTCGACTACGATGTCTACTCAGACAAAGCGACAAAATGTAATGGGCAGCCGCAGGGTCTTTAGGGCATGATCACACCGGTGAAGTACACCATTACGACGGTGAACTGCAACATTCAAAGAGAATATGCTATTTTCCCCTTAGCAACAGTGATTTCCCATGTTACTCTACCAAAACATGTCCCACTATCATTGAAATACTGATCAATACAGAGTGACCCGTTTAAAACACGCCCAATGTTGACTCTACTGCTAATGGGATGTTCGTATATTGTGAACAGAAAAGAAACACGAAAAAGCAATGAGCTAAAACATCGGTCGAACGAAATGTCCTCCCAACGAACGCTATTTGTGTATGTGCTGTTAATGTGTAATTAAAACCTGAGAAATCGCCTGAATATGATTTAGGCCCTTGATGGGTTTTCCTATACAAACGTGAACTCTTTTTCAAGAGAATTCTTTAAATTTTACCTTGTCTCTCGGTTGCCAGATGTCCAAGCCGTTGTCCCGTGACACCACACCAGTCCGCCTCGACCCCGCTGCCATTGTCTGCAACCAGGTTCACTATGATATGGAAAGGATTATGTCGTGATATGTCAGCGCAATCCCCGTTGTTGATGGGGCGAAGAAACACTACCTGTGTACGACTTGCCTTCGTAGAGTGGCTTTGTGTTTTCCTTACAATTATACAGTCGGAATAACTACTGAATAATTCAGCCGCAAAGCCTTGCATGTGAGTATAGCACGAGGCTTCAGATGAAGTAATTCACTGCCTCGACTCAAAAGCTTACGTCCGATTAGACGGAAATCCAGTTAGTAAGGAGACTGGCTTCACTCAAATCAAAACTATTTTTTCTTGGGAAATATATCTTTTTTATCGATAAATGTAAAAAAAGGTATTGGAAAGTAGGAAGGGATGCTTCCTACTGACGAAGAAGCGTGTTGATAGATCGATACATCGCTGCCATAATTTGAAAGAGAACGCTCGAAATAGTTATATAGGGTATATTTTTCCCGAGTGATGTAAAACTATTGAGAAATCCAACAATAAATGGACGAATCTGGTTCATACGATAGTTTTCAGTGAATTTCCCTTTCTCTGTAATCTTGTACTCCCAGTTTTCGTTCAATGCCAAACGTCTGTTTAATGTGGTGGCTGTGAGTAAAGCGGACGTTATCACGCTCTGTCGCCTCCTCTCCTATCCCTAGCACTCTATATAACCAGTGGGTCGTACTCTCGAGACGATAAGGATATTATGGAATATACTGCAATTATCGTCAAATAAAGAACGACGTACTTTAGTGTGTTGACATTGTATGCGTGCTGTTAACAAAGAAATATCTGAAGGAACACACACACACGTCTTTCCGATGATAATCCTCGGTACGCAATTTTTTTTTTATAGTTTCGATGTCAGATGGTTGTTGTGTTATATTATACCGCAACGTTTGTACTTCACGTTGGTTCAACGCTGTAGAAAACCGCGATGTCACTGCCAGTCACTCTCCCAATACTAGATCTTTGAATGAATGAATGAAGGGATATGCAGCTCACACTGTGGCAAGGTCGATAGATAAACACGCAACGTTCACTCCTTCTCTGTGCAATTTTCCACCAAATAGTTTCCGTTTGTCAGTACGAACAGTTTAATTTGCCTAGACAGCTTTTAAGGTCAGCACGTGAGCGAAATTAAAAGGTACACCTCTGTAATATCGGACCGTCACTGTCATCGTTAGTGATTTGCGTTTGCGCACTGCGAATACTGCACACCTCAAGGCAGAGCGCCAAATCCATGTGAGAGATTTTGAACAAGGCAATGAGACTCGTACACATTAAGATGTCCACTGCGCATGTGTGGATACACAAATTATTGATTACTTGGCGATTTATTTATGAGTGATTGTAATAACGATGATGTAGTTTCGCAATAAGTGTGGGCATGATGGGATATATAGCAACGGTAAAATTCGCCGGAAACGTTATCTCATTTAGTGATTACAGCAACTAAGTGATTACTGTACTATTAAAGTGATCAATGCTCCCTCAGTGCTTGACGATTGGCACGGAAACGCTTCACGAAATGGAAATAATTTGCATATCAATCCCCCGCCATTATCACCCAAAACAGACTACCTCAGCCTTCATTAGACCGTTACTGGAATGTTCTGTGATATGACCTAGCAGTTGCTTCAAAGATAAAAGTAAAGATATACAATAATAACACAGCAAAAATTCTCTTAAAACTCTAGTCACGCCTGCAGGGCATGTTGTCCAGTAAAGCAATAAGTTATGACATGGTCAGACCAGGCGTTCAATTTATTGTTATTCTCAGGTCTCAGTTAATGGCTTTAATATTTAAATAAGTAAAGAATTATTTATGTTGTTAAAAAATTGCTCGGAACCGCGTTTCTTTGCTGTTAAAGGCTAATTTAAATTGTGTAAAGAAAAGTGCATGTATTTGCATGTGTTGTAAAATGTTCACTATGGTATGGTGTAACTGATACAGTAGTGATACGAGGGGTCGAGGGAGGGGGTATGGATGGGGGTTGGGTTGAGGGGATGGGGGAGACCTTGCTACTAGTCATCATACACACAATACTGTAACTTCTGAGTAATTGATGTGATATATGATGCAAAGAACAGTTCTGTTTCTTTTTACCATGACAATGAAACTTAAAATGAATGAATTATCTCCAAATCGTGATAATCCACAAATCACAATCACTCCTGTGGGACTACTTTCGAATCATATTGAACGCTTTGGTAAAAATTCGCAGTCACTAAAATGTAGATATATACTTCAACAATGCACATGTATCATATATACTTCAACAATACACATGTATCATATAATATACTTCAACAATACACATGTATCATATATACTTCAACAATACACATGTATCATATAATATACTTCAACAATACACATGTATCATATATACTTCAACAATACACATGTATCATATATACTTCAACAATACACATGTATCATATATACTTCAACAATACACATGTATCATATATACTTCAACAATACACATGTATCATATATACTTCAACAATACACATGTATCATATATACTTCAACAATACACATGTATCATATTTTGGTACATAGGAAAGGAAGCTAGGTGAAATATTTATCAACACTCGGATCTTATTTCACCCGAATGAGCTAATGGCATTTAATCTATGTATCATGAATATTTCAGAAAATATGATTTATTCATGTAATTAATCCATATTCACCAGCAAATTGTCACAGAAATAAAAAGCTTGTCAAATGAACTATGACCTCGGATTCATTAAACATTTCCGATGGTTGCGTTATCCACTGAGGTTTCACATAGAGATATATATACCGTTTCTGTTCAGTTCATTCCAAACTGCGAAGTTCGTTTGGGAATCTCAGACTCGAATCTCGCTACCGTGATGAGTTGAAATTTACCTAACGTTTTGAATAAATAAGACTGCATCACATCACTTAGAATGTCTGTAGCTGCCTTAGAGGATAATGGGATAGCGTATTATGATCTTGGAGTTGATTTACCTTTCAGATTACGGCGAGAGTCAGAGGGGCTTAATTTCAAATTTGTTTTGCAAGCCATCAACGCAATAAACTCATTACTTTCATTCCCGTCACCAATGAATCATTTACAGTGACAGCAGCGCAGTGTTCCTTTACAGCGAATTTTGCTTGAGCGTGCAGTTTTGATTATACTAGATGATATAAAATTCATTGAGACTGACCCCGAAGTTTTAAACACAATACAAAAATCCCTGTAACTCCATTTGTAAAACACAGCATCAAGATCGCGTTTTGATCTCTGCTGAAATTCATTTAAACGTACTCTTATGTCTATAGTTGGGAAAAAGAGAAACACGTCAATGTATCGTTTAGATAAGCCTGTGGTATTAGGAACAAAAATCCCCCACAATGTACAACCATAGGACTTAAGAATTGTGCGTATGTCAGCAAAAATAAATGTTACTGTACAGTATAGCAATGAAAGGTAATAATCATAGGCACATGAAGTTTACTAATGTAGCTGCCAATATTATACGTTAGATGGCGTTTGACTCATATAAAGTGGACCACTCAGCTATACCCCGGCCCGCAAATGCTGTCTTTGATTTACATCTAAAATCATCTGAACTTATAAAGAACTCAATGATAATGTGAAAAGAATTTTAAATCTTGATGCTTATTTTCTTTTTAAACTTACAACTACAAATATCGTCTACTAAAATTGGTACTGCATCTGTCCATATCTACTATACCGTAGAACATTTCTTGTGGTCCAGTTATAGCGTTCAACACTAGGCCAACATGGTCCATATCATCTGCCCAGATCTAGGATCACGTAGAACATTTCCTGTGGTCGAGTGTTTCGTTCAACACTAGCCAACATGGTCGAGTTACATCGTTCGACACTATAGCCGACATGGTCGAGTTATATCGTTCGACACTATAGCCGACATCGTTCGACACCATAGCCAACGTGCTCGAGTTATATCATTCGACTCTATAGCCAACATGGTCGAGATATATCATTCGACTCTATAGCCGACATGGTCGAGTTATATCATTCGACTCTATAGCCAACATGGTCGAGTTATATCGTTCGACTCTATAGTCAACATGGTCGAGTTATATCGTTCGACTCTACAGTCAACATGGTCGAGTTATATCGTTCGACTCTATAGCCAACATGGTCGAGTTATATCGTTCGACTCTATAGTAAACATGGTCGAGTTATATCATTCGACTCTATAGCCAACATGGTCGAGTTATATCATTCGACTCTATAGCCGACATGGTCGAGTTATATCATTCGACACTATAGTCAACATGGTCGAGTTATATCGTTCGACTCTATAGCCAACATGGTCGAGTTATATCATAGTTCGACACTATAGCCAACATGGTCGAGTTATATCATTCGACTCTATAGTCAACATGGTCGAGTTATATCGTTCGACTCTACAGTCAACATGGTCGAGTTATATCGTTCGACTCTATAGCCAATATGGTCGAGTTATATCGTTCGACACTATAGCCGACATGGTCGAGTTATATCGTTCGACTCTATAGTCGACATGGTCGAGTTATATCGTTCGACTCTATAGCCAACATGGTCGAGTTATATCGTTCGACACTATAGCCAACATGGTCGAGTTATATCGTTCGACACTATAGCCAACATGGTCGAGTTATATCATAGTTCGACACTATAGCCAACATGGTCGAGTTATATCATTCGACTCTACAGTCAACATGGTCGAGTTATATCGTTCGACTCTATAGCCAACATGGTCGAGTTATATCGTTCGACAGTATAGTCGACATGGTCGAGTTATATCGTTCGACTCTATATCTATAGTCAACATGGTCGAGTTATATCATTCGACTCTATAGCCAACATGGTCGAGTTATATCATTCGACACTATAGCCAACATGGTCGAGTTATATCATAGTTCGACACTATAGTCAACATGGTCGAGTTATATCGTTCGACACTATAGTCAACATGGTCGAGTTATATCGTTCGACTCTATAGCCAACATGGTCGAGTTATATCGTTCGACACTATAGTCGACATGGTCGAGTTATATGGTTCGACTCTATATCTATAGTCAACATGGTCGAGTTATATCATTCGACTCTATAGCCAACATGGTCGAGTTATATCATTCGACACTATAGCCAACATGGTCGAGTTATATCATAGTTCGACTCTATAGCCGACATGGTCGAGTTATATCATTCGACACTATAGTCAACATGGTCGAGTTATATCGTTCGACTCTATAGCCAACATGGTCGAGTTATATCATAGTTCGACACTATAGCCAACATGGTCGAGTTATATCATTCGACTCTATAGCCAACATGGTCGAGTTATATCGTTCGACACTATAGCCAACATGGTCGAGTTATATCATAGTTCGACACTATAGCCAACATGGTCGAGTTATATCATTCGACTCTATAGCCAACATGGTCGAGTTATATCATAGTTCGACACTATAGCCAACATGGTCGAGTTATATCATTCGACTCTATAGTCAACATGGTCGAGTTATATCGTTCGACTCTACAGTCAACATGGTCGAGTTATATCGTTCGACTCTATAGCCAACATGGTCGAGTTATATCGTTCGACTCTATAGTCAACATGGTCGAGTTATATCGTTCGACTCTATAGCCAACATGGTCGAGTTATATCATTCGACTCTATAGTCAACATGGTCGAGTTATATCGTTCGACTCTAGCCAACATGGTCGAGTTATATCGTTCGACTCTATAGTCAACATGGTCGAGTTATATCGTTCGACTCTATAGTCAACATGGTCGAGTTATATCGTTCGACTCTATAGCCAACATGGTCGAGTTATATCATAGTTCGACACTATAGCCAACATGGTCGAGTTATATCATTCGACTCTATAGCCAACATGGTCGAGTTATATCGTTCGACTCTACAGTCAACATGGTCGAGTTATATCGTTCGACTCTATAGCCAACATGGTCGAGTTATATCGTTCGACACTATAGCCGACATGGTCGAGTTATATCGTTCGACTATATAGTCGACATGGTCGAGTTATATCGTTCGACTCTATAGCCAACATGGTCGAGTTATATCGTTCGACACTATAGCCAACATGGTCGAGTTATATCGTTCGACACTATAGCCAACATGGTCGAGTTATATCATAGTTCGACTCTATAGTCAACATGGTCGAGTTATATCATTCAACACTAGCCAACATGGTCGAGTTATATCGTTCGACTCTATAGCCAACATGGTCGAGCTATATCGTTCGACTCTACAGTCAACATGGTCGAGTTATATCGTTCGACTCTATAGCCAACATGGTCGAGTTATATCGTTCGACACTATAGTCGACATGGTCGAGTTATATCGTTCGACTCTATATCTATAGTCAACATGGTCGAGTTATATCATTCGACTCTATAGCCAACATGGTCGAGTTATATCATTCGACACTATAGCCAACATGGTCGAGTTATATCATAGTTCGACACTATAGTCAACATGGTCGAGTTATATCATAGTTCGACACTATAGTCAACATGGTCGAGTTATATCGTTCGACACTATAGCCAACATGGTCGAGTTATATCATAGTTCGACTCTATAGTCAACATGGTCGAGTTATATCATTCAACACTAGCCAACATGGTCGAGTTATATCGTTCGACTCTATAGCCAACATGGTCGAGCTATATCGTTCGACTCTACAGTCAACATGGTCGAGTTATATCGTTCGACTCTATAGCCAACATGGTCGAGTTATATCGTTCGACACTATAGTCGACATGGTCGAGTTATATCGTTCGACTCTATATCTATAGTCAACATGGTCGAGTTATATCATTCGACTCTATAGCCAACATGGTCGAGTTATATCATTCGACACTATAGCCAACATGGTCGAGTTATATCATAGTTCGACACTATAGTCAACATGGTCGAGTTATATCGTTCGACACTATAGTCAACATGGTCGAGTTATATCGTTCGACTCTATAGCCAACATGGTCGAGTTATATCGTTCGACTCTATAGGCCAAAATGGTTGAGTTATATCGTTCGGCACTATAGGCCAACATCGTCCATATCATATTCAAAATTTAAAAGCCGCGTAATTTTGACTGTTATTTTTTTTAATGAATTAACTTGAAAGTGTCCTGTTGTCTTTAGTCGTAAATATTGACATTGTTGAATAATCATTTCGCATGTCAGTCTATGCTCTATACCAGCCATGAATTGTTCTCAATCACCGGAGTCTTAGTGTATGTTTTATGAACTACAATAGAAACCAGTTAACGTGCAACAGAATATCGTCTGGGCGAAAACAAATAATCTTTACTAACATTGCTACATTCTACCAGTTAGTTTCACTGATGCAAAGTTTAATTGTTATAATTTATCCCATTTTTAAGATGTAGATCCCTAAATATAGGGCAAGCAAAGAGAAAACGCAACAATGCTACATAGATAATTGGCGTTTGGCTCAACCAAAATCTTACCGAACACTTCTACTTTTTATCTTCTTGCTCAATATAAAATCTTATCGACACAGACATTTGTTGATCACAACGAAAAAATGTAGCAATGTTAGTAAGATTTTCTTTTTTGAGCCAGACGATAAAATATAGTAGTAATTGGTTAGATATTTGTTGAGCCAGACGATAAAATGTGGCACTATTGGTTAGATATTTGTTGAGCCTGACGATAAAATATAGTAGTATTGGTTAGATATTTGTTGAGCCAGACGATAAAATGTAACAGTGTTGGTTAAATAGATATTTGTTGAGCCAGACGATAAAATGAAGCACTATTGGTTAGATATTTGTTGAGCCTGGCGATAAAATGTAGCAGTGTTGGTTAGATATTTGTTGAGCCAGACGATATCATGTAGCACTATTGGTTAGATACTGTAGTAGTGTTGGTTAGATATTTGTTGAGCCAGACGATACATTGTAGTAGTATTGGTTAGATATTTGTTGAGCCAGACGACAAAATGTAATAGTTTTGGTTAGATATTTGTTGTTGAGCCTGACGATAAAATGTAGCAGTGTTGGTTAAATAGATATTTGTTGAGCCAGACGATAAAATGTAATAGTTTTGGTTAGATATTTGTTGTTGAGCCTGACGATAAAATGTAGCAGTGTTGGTTAAATAGATATTTGTTGAGCCAGACGATAAAATGTTGCAGTATTGGTTAGATATTTGTTGAGCCTGACGATAAAATGTAGCAGTGTTAGTAGATATTGGTCGAGCCAGACGTCGTTTTGTTTCAGGATTTCGTGATTTTAATTGCATAGGTCGGCAAAAAATAAGTTGTCAGATTGAAAACATGAACGAGTCATGTTCCATCTTTTGGTCAAATTAAGTTGGCACTTCAGTGGTAGTAGCGATTTTTGAACATGTGTAACAAATTGAAATAATTTGCATAATAATAATTGTTTTTCTTCATCCATGGATGAGGAATCAATTGCTCACGTCATCTATGGTGTAATGGCTTGTTGGATCATGTTGGTGATTATGAAAGCCATTAAAATTTTTATTGACAGCCACGACACAGTGCAATGTTTTGATATTCTTGGTTCCATGGATGACATCCAATATTATATTCATATTTACAAATTGGGAATCACAAATGAAATCTTCTAAAAAAATGGAGACCATGTTCAATGCCCAAAACTTAATCTGAGGTTTTTGCATTAGTGCTATCGTATCTGTGGGACCATAAGGTTTTATAAAAAAATATGTGGTTCTGGTTACGCTCAATTTAGGATAGGTGGGGTAGGCAGATTTTTTATTTTTTATTTTTTTTCATGTGTGAGTGTCTAATTCAGGTTTTCCATTGTTTTCCAAAAGGTCTATATGTGTTGTTCATTTCTTGCTATCAGATGTACAGCCATTACAGATTGGATTAGATGATACCTGATTTGATTGGTCGATTATTGGTAGATCAATCGACTTGATTGAGTATTTGACAACCTCGCTCACTTCTCATTCATTGTCAGCTTTCTTCCTTGAATGATTGGTTAATTAGTAAATTGATTATTAAAGTGATTAATTAATTTAATGATTGATTGATTAAATGAAGGCATGGAGGGCGACAATGTGTATGTATGTACGTACTATGTACGTGTGTATGTATGTATGTATGTATGTATGTATGTATGTATGTATGTATGTATGTATGTATGTATGTATGTCTGTCTGTCTGTCTGTCTGTCTGTCTGTCTGTGTGCGTGTGTGCGTGCGTGCGTGCGTGCTTGCATGTGAATGTGTGTGTATATGTGTGTGTATATATATATATATATATATGTGTGTGTGTGTGTGTGTGTGTGTGTATGTGTGTATGTATGTATGTGTGTGTGTGTCAGTATACCGTATGGATGGATGATATGGATAGATGGGATACATTAATTTTATTAACTACCATTCTCAGTATGCACATATGGGTTGGTATAACAACTTGTATCAAATAGGATTTCCCAAAGAATGCCTCAAATCTACTAGAAACACGTCAGTACATAGATTAAACCAACGTATACAATTGTTAATAAAAGACTTATTCCTGTACGATCGTGACTTAACTGAGAGTAGTATTTGCCTTTCAGATGTTTGATGGACATGCATTCCACCTATGTATGCATTGCAATCCCAAGAGTCCATTTATTAATGGGGGAAAAAAATCAAATTTTAGACATCGAGTTTGAATTATCGTACAAAATACAACCTGTTCAACATTATCCACCGTGTTTCGCTGATTATAAGTATTCAAAATTAATCATGTGATTTATCGTATATCACAAAGTTATTACTCAAGCGCAAACAATTTGGAAACGTTGTAGTGAAATATCTCAGGTTGTTGCAACTCAAGCTTTTTGCTTTTACTTAATTGCCTCATCAATTGATGAAGACACAAATTCTCACAGGATATAGTCCTTATTACTACATATTCCCAAAGCAGAGTATATCATGGTTTTTAGCGATTTCAGGGCAGATGACAACACTGTAATTACATTTTGTGTAAATCATGGTACGAGAGGCCGGCGGAAAAAAAGAAGTACATTTCAAATGAGACGCTATTATTGCGCTAAATTAGTTCGGATATTAGAACAAGGAGTTCCTCAGTCTGTCTGTCTGTCTATCTGTCTGTCTGTCTGTCTGTCTGTCTGTCTGTCTGTCTGTCTGTCTGTCTGTCTGTCTGTCTGTCTGTCTGTCTGTCTGTCCGTCCGTCCGTCCGTCCGCGTGTGTGTGTGTGTGTGTGTGTGTGTGTGTGTGTGTGTGCGTGCGTGTTTGCGTGCGTGCGTGTATATATGTATGTATGTATGTATGTATGTATGTATGTATGTATGTATGTATGTATGTATGTATGTATGTATGTATGTATGTATGTATGTATGTACACATGATACATACATGTACTGTATATGTATGTGTGCGTTCGTTCGTTCATGCGCGTGTGTGTGTCTGTGCGCGCGCGTAAGAATTGATGTATTTGATCATTTTTTTTAGACTGTCTGTATATGTGAAGTCAGATGCTAATGAAAATTTTTGTTCGAAATCTCCATTTGACAAACTCAACCCGTTCGTGAAAACATCGCATATTCCATTAAAAAAATAATGATGACCAGTGAACTGCAACCATCGCGACCCGACAATTTGAATATTAATAACCCTGGCTCCAGTATGACTAGAAATCACCAAAAAGTGTTGTATATTTCATTGGATCTAATCTGGTTAACTGACAGAAAATGGAATGAAAAAGAATGCTTAATGCAGGTCACAAGGTTGGTGCTACGAATACCATTAGTGACGTAAGCAATGTCTAATTACATCAAAGTCAAAAGGCATATATATTCAAAATTTGACCATTTCATAATGTGTTTCTGTGACGATTGCTGTTTTCTTTCAAAGAAGTATCTCTTTGTGTGAGCATATACAGTTTGTAGTTTACAAAATTATGGGATACAAATGTCAGGTTTACTGACATCTGGAGAAGTGTACAGACTATGTGATATGGAAAGAAAACTCGGGTGGAATGTACTTGACCTGCACTGTTTTAGTTGATAACATGCATATGGAATTTGTCGATACCACATGGTGAGGTGACCATGGCCTTCAGTGGACTCTAATCTGTACGACTTATCAAACTGTTTAAATGTGTATAGGGAACGCTTTTAAGTTGCATATATATATATATATATATATATATATATATATATATATATATATATATATATATATATATATATATATATATATATATATATATATATATATATATATCCGGACGGACGGACGGACGGACAGACAGACAGACAGACAGACAGACAGACAGACAGACAGACAGACAGACAGACTGACTGACTGACTGACTGACTGACAGACAGACAGACAGACAGACAGACAGACAGACAGACAGACAGACAGACAGACAGACAGACAGACAGACAGACAGACAGACAGAGGAACTCCTTGTTCTAATATCCGAACTAATTTAGCGCAATAATATAAAACATGTGATTAAATATTGCAATCACTAGTTGCAATCACAACTTACATTTGAATGTGGTTACATATCAATTGAAGACAACCACATCAGTATATTAGACCTTTTGAATTGGGAGGGGGGGGGGGGTCCGAGCCCACAGAGACTATGTTTGCCAAGCTGTAACCCATTCCTTGTTGTAGATTTTACTCACAACTCTCTCTGATTTGTATGCTTGGATGTTCCTTATTTTTGTAATTTTTAATGTCATTTTCTTTTGTTAACAACCTATTCAGAGATATCAATCTCTTTGGAGGAGTCATAACAGATGCATATATTTTCCTTAGTTAGCTTGCAAATATCTTGCATGTTAGCATGTTAGCTTGCAAATATCTTGCATGTTAGCTTGCAAATATCTTGCATGTTTTTCAAGCAAAGCTGTTATAAAATTGCAATCTCTGACAACGATAAATCATAGATATACATGATTCAGAAATTCAACAATGACAATTCTACGATCCAAAAAAAGACAAAATTATATTCACAAAGCCCAGTGCACTGGTGACATATGCCGTCTGTCTTCACGGATATAATAACTGGGAGAGTTGTGGGTAAAATATTGTAACCCAACATAGTTCCGACTTTCAACTCCGTTTGAGAAGAACACTCATAGCGCCCTCACTGGAACGTCTTATTTGTTCATTCGTTTCTCTCTCTTTGGTGCACTTATTCTAATGTCAGAGGTCAACAACTTGCCAAACGCTAGAACCATCTTGACCACGAATCAGATGTCAAGATATATCAACGCGTTGCGTTATATAAGTACGACATTTTACATTCAGAGCTGTACTGGTGTGCCCTTGTGGTCTGTGCAAAATGGTTCAAACGGTACAGCGCTTCGAGCAAAATGGTTGAAACCGTGTACAGCGCTTCGAGCAAAATGAGGAAAACGTTATATGAATGTCCAATATGTGAATTATCATGATCATATTTATAATTTGAGACAAATTATTTCCAGATCATTGACGTAATCATCATGATATAATTTGAAATTAGTTATTCCTAATTCGTAAACACAAGTTCATGCGGCGATATCATCTTCTCTAGATTGATTAAAATAAAACAAGTCCCTTGATGATGATTAGTAAGCGCGATCAGTGTAAGTTACAAATAAAATGAGAACATTATTTATGATAATATTCTCTCCACGTGAGTGCACACACATGTAGCATAGCCATAGTGCAAGTACACGGAAGTGGCGAAATTTACTTATAATCACATGATTTGTCGATTTCAAATACATATGGTGTCACACATGGTTAAGTTCTACTCTCATACATAGAATTATTAAGTTCTATGATTTTGCACTTTGTAAAGTTTTTGGGTTTTCTATTTAATTAGAAGGAACGGATACATCGGATTATATCTTATTTAAGGAGATTGCTGTATTACCTTACTGGTGAATTAATATTTATCCCATGTAACAAATAAGTGATCTCGAATAATCTTTTTATATACATGTAATTATTTACTTGTAGTTGCCATAACAACACATCATATATTTAGGGAGTAGAAACTTTTCTTCTGTTGCATCTGTAGAACTGCCTTTCACTTGACGTTCGCTATATATTGTAAACACTTTTTTTTTAAAACCCTCGTGAATAACTACTTACAATGTTATAGAGTACCTCCATATATTTAACAAAACTCGGTGGAGGGTGAGGTAAACATTATCAATATATCACCAAAATTAGTCCATCCCATCCTCGAAAATGTAACATCTCTTCGCTACCACATTTCAAACAAGGCAAAAGTACCGGAAGTTATTGATACCAAATATTAGTGATGCAATATCCGGTATGTTAATTAGATTATGTGCTCTTTTGTCAGATTGAGCAATTATTTCGAATTGAATTCACCTTTCAGTTAACTTATAGCCCTTGAAGGTTACATGGGTGGTGCTAGTTCATTGTCTTTGTAAGCAGGTGAACAGAAGTTTTTCCTTGAGATCTTGAATTCCAAGAAAAATTATGCCGAATAGGAGCCACTTCCGCTGACTAACAGAGTGACAAATGCATCTTTCTTACCAAATAATTCCGACCTTGGTAACCGTCGTTGATTCTGTTCGGTGATTATATCTCGAGAGAAATAAATGGCGTATTGGAACTAATTTATGCAGGATACTAGTATTCATGCCATCCCATCACATATTTTCTATGGTTATAGCTTACTGGAAGAAAGGTTTGTCCATTATTCAGTTTAGTGCCTTCCCTCTAAATCTACTGAGAAATAATCCCCAAATTTTTAGTTTTGCCAGTTTCATATATTTTATATCTTTGAAATATTTAGATTACAAAACTACTGTCAAAGTCATGTCATTTATGATGATGACTTGACAAGTGTCATATAGTTGTGCATGTGTATTACTAGATTGAGATATGTGTGTAACATGTGACACATCTCATATTTTCAGGCTGCACACGTGACAAATAGCCAAGAAATATAATTGATGAATTATTTTAAGGGTCGAAGGATTGCTACTCGCCGGAGTTCAAGAGGCAAACTATATTTGAACACATATCGACGGGATTGGCTACAATAGCTACTAAACTGAAGCCTCCTTCAAGTAGTGGCCTTTTTTAGTTTAAAATAGATGACTCCGTACACACCAATATCCTTGTACAAAAATGGACACATATATATAGACGAGTATTGATATTTGTCAGGCTTGCAGCTGTATTAATTCTCATTTCAATTCAAAATAAGCGTTCTAGACAGGACATTGGAAATATTAAGTGCTAATATCGACCCAGGTATGCAGCAGTTCTGTTGAAAATCAATGTTGACATAATAATAGCAAGTGTGAATAGTAAAACCTATGAAAGCTGACAACCATACAATCATAACTAATAAGAGGCAAAAGAAAGGGAAAAATTGTTTTCTTTGAGTAGGAGCATCGCGTAAGGGATATTAAATAGGTCACAGAGACTTGAATTGGCATGATCAAAATTTAACAGTGAATAATAAAATATTCTTTAAAAAACCACCCCGCCTCGACTCTTCTATGTAAGATTAATGTGTGTGTTGAAATGTCAATCAAAGGTTACATGAATCAAGATAAAACAGTTATTATTATTTGATGAGCTACGTGTATAAATCAGAATTTCGCCCTTGGCAACGTTGTCTGCTATTCATCCCAGAGATGTCAAACTAAACACTAATTTAGTTTGATTCGCAAAAAACACACGATTACTCGAGTTTTCCGTGACATACTTTGATTTTCAGAGACATATCTTGCTTTTATCATTATTACGTTATTGGGTTTATCATCAATTCCCAACTTTAACATTTAATATTTTTCGGTACAACGTTCAGATGACATTGCTAGAGGTTTGATCATGAACGTATTGTATTTACAAAGACCTATCAATGCGGATATTTGTATATATGACAGCTTGTAGATTATTTTTTATTGTACGTGGTATTGCTATCTGAATTACGGTAGTTGGAAAAACCATAGTTGGTGTAGGGTCTATGGAAATTGTGTTGTGTTGTGTTGTGTTGTGTTGTGTTGTGTTGTGTTGTCTTGCGTTTGCTTCGTTTCGTTTCCTTGTTGTTGGGTTTGTTGTTATTTTTATTTTTCGTAATATCTAGTCAGAAAGATTGTTGTTTTAAAGCAATATCACGCATTTAATTAAATACTAGTACTTTAACAGCCAATGATGAGGGGGGGGGGGTTATACTGGAAACCCTTAGAATACAGGTGTTCCAGAATAACCATTAAGCAATCATTGGAAAGGAGCTCTTCCGATAGAACAGTACTTCAAACTTACATCCAATAAGCAAACACACGACCTCATTCATACTTCCTATTTCGTCCACATGGGCCGCGCATATGTAAAGTCATCAGAACATGCTGAGAAACCTAATAGTTGTAAGGAGCCAATTGAAACACCTAGACATCATGAACGACTAATATGTTAACTGAAGTTTACATAAAACGTTCTGTGGTGTCAAGTAATGGCACGGCATCTTAATAAAGATGTACATTGGTAGAGCGTACGGTTTCTAAAAATCCCTCCTGAAAACAATGGAAAATTTGCTTTTTTGCTTGACATGTAATTTCGTTATTTCACTGCTTGTGAAAGTTTCCGCTGGAATAAAATATTCCAGTCTGAAATATGTTTAGTGATTGACAAGAATCCCATTTTAAACAACAGAAACGTACACAGAAGTCACAATCAGGAATTTTTTCATACATTCGCTACGTCAACCTATGATTGTAAAATCAGCGAGTCCCAATACGGCATTCCCGCAAGCCAGAACATATTTTCTCTGGATCCATTGACGCAATGAACTTGGGTGTTGTCGTAAAACAGTGTAGAGGTTTACGATGATGAATAAGAACCCACTCTTTTGAAGAGAACGGAAAAACTAACTGTCTAGCGAGCAACAATACGATGATGAATAAGAACCCACTCTTTTGAAGAGAACGGAAAAACTGACTGTCTAGCGAGCGACAATACGTCAATAAAACTGTCATTCATTTAGAGTACATCGTACATTTGTCAAAGAAAGCGTGTACTTGCAATGAAGTCACCATCTTAGCTCAACCAATAATGTAGAAATTGAAACCTACCTGATACAATAAGCTTTAGGATGACTTCAAGACTTCAGAGCATCTACTACACGAGTAAGATGACAACGTCTAGCTATTGTCCGGTCTTCAACTCAAGTTTTTTTTACTGGTAGGTAAATTTAGTACTCTCTCCTGGCCCGCGAGTTTATAAATGAGGAGCACTATAAATGAACAGGGAAGTTATTACTAATATGATTTAATATTTGTGTTATTGATATGCATAATTTGATATTGCTTGTCACTCCAGATTATTAGTCAGGATATATCCATTATGTTCCAAAATGGATATCCGCCTACAAATGGTGTGAAAATCAAAAAATGTATATAGTGTAGACTACTATGGTATATATAATACTATGTATATTAGATTGCAGTGTCTCATTATTTCGGGTAGATGTATCAAGTGAAAATGTTACTCTTACAAAATTAAATCATACAATCTTAGGAGTAGAAAATTAAATTTTGATATCATCTAAGAGCAAATTGATAAGCGAATAGAATGTCACGGTTACATTTTCGCAATTTGTTGGACAGGAGTAAGTTGGTCGTAACCAGAGTGGAAGAACAGCGAAGCACGCAGTCTCAGACCATTATATTCTAGTAGTGTCTGAGCTACAATTCAAACGCTTCTGGATATTTCGTTCTTTGTGTATGATTAGATCGTATAACAAACGTTGTGTTGGTTCAAATTTCGAGATACTTGTAAGTGTAAGATGAAAAATGTTGTCCCTATGCAATACTATTACTAAAGTTTCTTATCATGTAACCACAATACGGTATCACAAATGGAACAGATCTCCCCCAGTACAGAAATGTGCTTTCACAGTTATTGGTTTTATCACTTGACAGTTCAACCAAGTGATTGTACGCCAACAGATTTCTAGCATGAAAAAACAAGAACAAGTTAAGATGCTTGGATGGAACAACCGACAGCACAATTATTTTACCCATCACCTGTACTTCTGCAAAATACTGGGAAAAGTCACCAATAATAGAACCATCGTGCTGATGTCAGACGGAGACCTTACCTTCTTTGAAACTGATGTCGACATACATTAGTAAACATATTCATCTTTGCAGACTGGTAAAATTAGAAAGCTATGATATTCATGCATTCCAGTAGACTGAAAAACACTAACCAAATGCAGCAGTGCATTCAGGCGACAATTGCAATCAACCAATTGAAAGATTATCGATACTCATTAAGTTAAGGGGCCCGCTGGTGGCTTTTGGCAGGATATCGTTTTATAAGGTGCCAGCAAAATAACCTTGTCTTGTTCAATGCATTCAGAGCTATTTCTCAAGCTATTTAATAACCTGGTATGAAATGTCGCCTTGTTTGTAGGCATTGTATCATATTTAGTTGTCAATAGCGTATATTCAAATGCAAATTATTATAGAAAATGTTCAAATCAACAAATTTCAACGGTTGAAATGAAAAAGAAAGGTAATGATCTGTCTATAAATGGCAATTGCTTTCGAAGAGTTTCCCCATAACAAATGACTATAAATAAATGGAAACGTAAGCATACATACATACATACATACATACATACATACATCAATACATACATACATACATACATACATACATACATAAATACATACATACATACATACATACATACATACATACATACATACATACATACATACATACATACATACATACATACATACAGAACATTTATGAAACAAACCCATTGGTCAACCCTTTACTTTCCATGATTTGTCTGGAAGTAATATATAGTGAAGTGATTATCAAATAATACAATCATTAAATTTGCATCGACCTGTCTCACCGAGTTATGTATTAGTATCAACGTCATGGTAACCGAACACTGACCTTTGACACCCGTTCTACTTAAAAGCATTTAAAATTAGTGTCGGTCTCCGTGTACTTTTGAGAGATTGACTTAGTAATTCGTTTAACCTCTAGCGTGCCCAATCAATCTGAATGCCACTTTACTTATCTAATGAAATAGTTATTGGCTCTCTCAAAACTACGCTGATGTAAATAGTTTCTTCTCCGTTATATGGCACTCATTTATCCTAAATGGAATCCATTGGTGATAAAGAACTACTATAAATGTGGAGCGGAAGGATACCTTGTGAATTCCTTTCGTTTGGTGAATGTGAAGTGAAATAAAAGACGCTGGTTTCACGCATTTGCTCGTAGAGTTACCATCGATTCGAAAATAGGCGGAAGTGACGTATGACACTTGCTAGGCAACTTCCGTTAAACGTATTAATTACAATTACAATAACAGTAGAAACAGTCACAGAAGTTGCCTTGTATGCAAACCTCATTCCTAACTGACTCAATTCAATTCTTTATTTACTTTGAGCAATTTCTGCTCATCTATTACAGAACTAGAAAAACATAAAATGTCACAAAGGAAACGTGGTGGAGAATGTACTGATACAAATTACGTTGATATATCAACAGAATGTAGGATCCCTGCCTGTTTTAAATATCTACATAAATTGCAAGGCTGCTTTACATTTTCCATGGATAGAAGTTGTGCAAGTTTGAAGGCTGGTGGTTTTTTCCCAATAATATGGCTTAATAAAACGAACTCGTAATTCTCTCTATATATATAATGGGCATTTAAGTATGAAATGAAATTCGTCCTCGACATCACTATTATATCTACGACTCAAACAAAATGAAAAAATAAATAGAATACAGCATGATGCAATTCATAAATGAAATTCGGAACAACAGTTCAAGCACCCAACACACATACACCTACACACACCTACAACCCTCTCACACACAGTCATGTCACATTTGCATTACTATTCATACACTTGGCATCAATTCATCACAACACAGTACATCACAGCATGGACGTCACAACATGGCACATCACAGCACGGTACATCATATCACAACGCAACACATCACAACACGGTACATCACAGCACAGCAGATCACAACACGACACATCACAGTACAACACATCACAGCACATCACAACACGACACGACACATCACAGCACAAACATTAGACTTGGAATGGAAAGATTACATGTACTATAATGATATTAGGTATGAGCTTGCCATTAATGTAATAGATCTCAAGTTTCGGCAATATTGTGTATGTCACTTGTCAGTTTATTTCAGCGATGACATTTGCTAAAAAAATTTATCAGCTGAAAAGTTCGTGTGCATGATTCCACCTCTTACAGTCACGCTGTTAGTGTACATTTCACACAATCAACGTTAAATTTCCGATATCATGACAAATTAAATGCGCAGACATGCCTGCTGTTTAGCTCCCGAAATATAACACGATATATAGACCTATTGACATTTTACTTGATGTGTGTTGATTATATTCTCCCACTATCAGGTGATATCTGAAAAGAAAAGTCACGAATTGCCTTGGAATGTCACTAATATCATTATGATCAATGTGTGTACAATTTGCTTAAGTCATAAATTCATTGTTGACGCTCTGATAAACGCGATAAAGAATGTATACGTACCTGAAGAAGGTCACTCTATCTTTTACTGACAATATATAGCTGGTTTGGAATAAAGTTGACAATGTTCATCGGTGTAATTCACACCATAGGGAATATATTGTTTCAAACATTCCATCTTTAATTTAAACCACAGTAATTTAACAGTCCCTCGTCCTTCACTCTTATTCTACTATTTCTATGTATTATAAACACTTTCTGTCTCAAAGTTTGTAATCGTCTGCCTTTATATTGTGTTCTCTTTGTTTATTTATTTAGAAAAGTAACATTTGAATAAATATTGTTCTGCATGGTAGGTACGGCATAGCAAATGTTTGACATGTGAAAGACATACAATACAAATCATGGGTGATATATTATATATATATATATATATATATATATATATATATATATATATATATATATATATATATATATATATATATATATATATATATATATATATATCTGATGATGGCAAAAGCGTGAAACACTTTATAACGGCTCCTGTGTATCTTGCTTGATACTATGTTTTATATAATATATAGATACTATTACTAGATAGATAGATAGATAGATAGATAGATAGATAGATAGATAGATAGATAGATAGATAGATAGATAGATAGATAGATAGATAGATAGATAGATATAATGTAAAGATGAACATTTTGTCAGCTTTAAACCAAAAATGCGTAATTATTTGTCGATTGTCATTAGTAGCAAATCTCAGCCAAAAACTGAAAGAATGTGAAGTTAAGCTTATCAACAACGGTTTAGGTATCACTTTACTAGCAAATCATTTTTAAACAAGGTATAAATTTTGAATTCTATTAAAAGATTGACCGGTGAAGTTGGTTTGTACACGTATTTCGGTGGAACTGGGTTTGTCCAAGGATAAGCCAGATGTTGAACTTTGATTATAATATGTTTATTATGTGAATACTTGTCGTAATGTATTAATTACTACAATATAGTATCGATGTTTCTTTAGTAACGATAAAATTCCAGATTTTTGTCGGTTTGATAAAATAATTGAGGAGACTCAGCTACAAGTTGTGATTTCTACTTCAATTTTAAGCGCCATGCTTTTGGCGTCATTTACATAACTGAGCGAAGGCCACACTTTCCAGTTGCTTTTTTCATGGCAGATAACACTTGGTAAAATTATCAACATTTTGCACTGCAAAAAAAATTAGCGCATTGCGACAGAATTACTATTTCCTCGGTTTTGAAATTGGCTGGCATTGTTTGATGCACAACTACATTATTAAGAAATGTTCAATGGGAATCAAAAATAATTCAAAACCCAAGTTGAGAACATATATTACTTTCAAAAAAAGATTTTCGGAAAAGGAAATTATTTACTAGGGGGAATGTCCCGTGCAAATAAACGCTCCATAATAGTCCAATTTAGACTGGGCATACTCGCACTTAAAATAGAAACAGGTAGATTTTGTGGACTTGAAGTCGAAGCCCTAAAATGTGACTTCTGCCCTATGTGGACTTATTTAAATTATACAATACTTAAATGAAATTTACAAACAAAAGCGCCACATCCAGCCCCCCCCCCCCTATAGGACACAAAAAGAAATTTCAAAATACATAAATAAATATCACACACGTCTTAATTGTAAATAATGTTTTCCTACGGTTAAATGCTTCCTGTAAAATGTTTGCAGTATCAATGGGAAATTTTAACATTAAATGGCATAGTTTATCGTAAATGTCCATATGACTAAAGTTTGGCATTGAAGTTATTGTTTTAGCCATTAATGCTTTCCTTAGATACTTATATAAATTACAGTAAAACATAAAGTGTACTTCATCCTCTGGTGAATTTTGACAGAAGTCACATTTTAGGTCTTCGACACCTTAATAAACAATAACATAACATAACATAACATAACATAACATAACATAACATAACATAACATAACATAACATAACATAACTCGTGTTCTGCTAACCAACTCGTGTTCTGTTAACCATGATGATAATGTTTGATACAAAACTCGTGTTCTGTTAACCATGATAATGTTTATACACAACTCGTGTTCTGTTAACCATGATAATTGAATTAAAAAAATAAAAGTACTCATAACACTCAGGGAAAATTAAGACATCGGCTAATCACATAAACGTAAAGTAGGTCTGCGTTTTAAATCGATACACACAATACAAATTGACTACAGTTGCGAGGTGACGTCACGACATAGCAACATATGCAGATTAATGTGCAGTGTTTCTTAGGGCGACAACTAATGGGATCAAAAGGTACAGGCGACACAATGGGGAAATGAAATTATCTGAATAGCTTGTACAGTTTGTATTGAAATGTTATTACGAGAAAAGTAAAGCCTTAAACAGAGATCACAAATCAAGGAAAATGGAATAATGATGCTTATGATTCCGTGAATATATCTTTTAAAATAGTTACCAAGGATAGCTATATATATATATATATATATATATATATATATATATACATACATATGTATTATAAATATATACATATATATGGGTGTGTGTGTGTGTGTGTGTGTGTGTGTGTGTGTATGTGTGTGTGTGTGTAAACATAATTTAGTGGGCCATGACATCTCTCTCTGTCTATCTGTCTGACATAATTATATCTCTACCCCTGTCCGTCTGTCTGTCTGTCTGTCTGTCTGTCTGTCTGTCTGCCTGCCTGTCTGTCTGTCTGTTTGTCTGTCTGTCTGTCTGTCTGTCTGTCTGTCTGTCTGTCTGTCTGTCTGTCTGTCTGTCTGTCTGTCTGTCTGTCTGTCTGTCTGTCTGTCTGTCTGTTTGTTTGTCTGTTTGTTTGTTTGTTTGTTTGTTTGTTTCTTCTTTCCAATTTCTGATATTCACATCATTTGATTTAAGATCTTGTAATCAAACTGCATAATAATAAGGTTAGGCCTGCAGTTTCTCGGTGTCACGTGTAGATTTTATTTTATAAATAACATTCTCTTAAAGACAACGGTACAGAACCTCAGTTAGCAGCATCAATTATGTCTCACACATCTAGTACATTCCACAATGTTTAGAATTCGTTGTTACTGATTACTTTGGGTAAGGAATACTCACTATATGGGCATTTCCGCTGGAGTGTCTCATTTATAATTATGAATTCATATTTATGTGGCCAAGGTATACTCAATTAAATATGATGAATATAGAAATAGGAAAGAAACAAACATACAGTTATAAAAACATTATGACGCTACGGAAATGAATCACTCCGTCACGCCTAATGTTTCATATTTAAACTCTAATTACTGTAATTGTATTTTGTCGTCCCTCGGGTACGTAGTGACCACAGATCGTGAAAGGTCAAGTTCAGCTTTTCAAATTTGTGACGTCATGTCATTAAAGAAATCGATGTTGAGGGTTGATGACGTTGAAATGTGTGAATGACTTCATCTTTCCTCTCCGGAAGGAGTCAGAATATCACCATATTTGGTAAATGACTCATTGAAATCTTAATTGGTTTTGAAAGTATTGCCCTGTGTGAATAGATGTAATGCACACACGGTTTCACCACTAGAATAATCATGTAAGAACACTTCCGGGAGATTTCTTCGTAAAGCACCGCTCACATTAAACAGAGAACGAGTTATGTAAGATGACTGCATGATTCATCATTTTCGAAGAAAGCAACCGATGCAGAAATTATTCAAATTTCCAACCATCTACTCATCAGAATGTTTTCTAAAGGAAGAAAAGATTAATTCTAAATTGTGATAAAGACGATATATCACAAATAAATAATTAAATAAATAAATTACTTCGCAACCTAGTAAGTATGAAAGTAAATTATAAACCAGTCAACTCGTCCGTCTGCCGTCCGTCTTTATTAAATGAATTTATCAGCATTCATTCATTCATTCATTCATTCATTCATTCATTCATTCATTCATTCATTCATTCATTCATTCACCCACCCATCCATCCTCCCTCGCTCCCTCGCTCGCCCACTCACTCACTCACTCACTCACTCACTCACTCACTCACTCACTCACTCACTCACTCACTCACTCACTCACTCACTCACTCACTCACTCACTCACTCACTCACTCAATCAATCAATCAATAACATATCAAAAGTGATTAGAAGCAGCATTGATATAAATGATAACCATACGATAAATTCCAGCATATTTGCATACTTATTTTAACTAACGACTCTAAACGAAAATGACTGATGATATCGCATATCATACTTGGCATCGACAATTACGGTAACCCCCCCCCCCACCCCCCTGGCCCTTCGAATTCCTTGACAACAACATTGCCAGTAACATTATGCTGGAAGGATAAAGGATGTTTCTGTAAAGGGTGTCGCGTACACTATTTGATCAACTGTGAATATCCTTTATCGTATGTTGACCGTGTTGTAATTAGTAATGTGATTATCAACTTGAAATGTAGATTATTTTGTGTTACAGTGTTATCATCAGGTCTTTGAATCTCTATGAATGGAAGAAGACGACGACAAATACACGCATTTCAAATCTATCATTCGAACAAAAAAAGGGGAATAGAAATCATTAAAAGACTTCAGCTGCCGTTATTCTATTTCATTACAATCTATTCAGAATTAGATATGAAAGTGACGTCAGAGAAACACGAAGTCGATTTAGAAACCAGGTCACTGATCAATTTTCAAACATAGGAAGGATCACAGACATTATATCACCCAACCAATATATATATATATATATATATATATATATATGTATGTATGTATGTATGTATGTATGTATGTATGTATGTATGTATGTATATATATATACCACCATCTTAACAAAACAAATCACGGATTTTGATGTCAACTATCTTTTCTCGATCATACTGCCATTCAGCAACACCACACTTTACAACTTCCCGTGATCTCTGCGCATTTCCTCAAAGGTTTCTCTATGCCACACACACACACACACACACACACACACACACACACACACACACACCCACCCCCCACAGACACAGACATTTTGACTTCTATTACTTGATCTTTACTTAGAATGGGTTTGGGTTTTCTGGAAAAAACCCGGCAACAGTTCAAGATCTTTATATCCGGGAGCAAACTACTTCAAGGTGAGCAACTTTTTAATACTAGCAGGTTTCCAATAGCTAAACACGTTCGTCAAACTTCTGCGATAAGACCTGCTGTACTGAGTACCATAAAAAAGGCATCAATTTAATAAGAGCTTATTCAATTGCGCCTTCAACTTAGCATGTACAACTGTATTAAAATACTGTCCAGGCAGATGTGAGATGATAACTACTTATCGTTGAACGATGTGCCTTCATTTTTGCCTTATTCTGGAAAACTAATGTTTCAATACTAATTTCGAAGAAACTGGCATCATAGACCCCCTGTGTAGGGTCTATGCTGGCATGAAATTACTTCGAGAATTGGATAACATTTGTACAAGAGAGCTTAGCTTGTCATGCAATTTATAAAATTACGGGAGACTGAAATTAACAAGGTTGGCATTTTCGATATTGATTGCTCTGATTACAATGTAACTGACACACAATGGTGGATTTAAGGAGGCAAACCAGATTGCGTTAATATTTTTTTTTTATTCAGCATAGTACTCGACGCAATTTGTGTCAAATCAGGATTAGGTGTCGGCGTTCTCTGATATCGATTCGAAAAGTCGGTCAGTGCTTCAAGTTACTGCTCTAAATAACAGACTGTTGAAACTAGGTTAAAACCTAATTTCAAAATCCGCACGGACATGCTATATTGGTAAATACGCCATGGCGCCCTCGCTGGCTATTAGGTTTTCATTGTCTTCTTTCCTCTGTGCACTCCGAAACCATGGAAACGGTGGTACGGCGTTGATGTTGTCCATCACTAATACAGCATTTTTGACAGTCCTATCTTTCGATTTCAACGTGAAGAAATTATCGAGTATATCGAAGATTGAAATTCAAACTGAGTACATTATTAACTTTCAAAATTTGATCTAGCACTTCCAAGTTTAATAATAGTGACTCAAAATAATCTGATTCATGAGGCTTTGACTGATGAACTTTATACCTAGCCCCTATTAGGAGCAAGCTCTACAATCATGAATGTTTAAATGTTTCACGTACAAATGGTAAATTCTTGTTGTACTGTGGGGGTTTACCTTCAATAGACAACAAAATTGCCTCCATGCTGCAATGAAATGACGTCATCATGTAGTAGTTGCAGTGCACTGCAAAACTAAGAAAACTAGTGCAGGGTGATAGCAAATTATTATCAATGAAGGGAAGTATGGTAACCTTCATCTTCCGACTAGATAACACATTCACTTCTCAAGTGCATGACAAAACATTCCTCTAAAAAAAATGTTTAATAATCTGTATCCAGGAAACCACAATGAAAATTATTTGCATTCATTTATTGCCAGAGACTCAGTGGAGTAAAGAAATCACAAATATAAAATCATACCATATGGCCTCAACACTGAGACAGAATTTACAAACGTAAAAAATAAAAAATTCAGAATTTCCATTTTACATAATCATACTCTTTTTTTTTATAGGAAGAAAGACTGTACAGTGACAAGATCTAAAATCTCATTCATAAAAAGGTTGGGTTTTTTTGTAATAATCTACAACGACAAACATAGATTTGATTTGGCATACTCCATTCCTGGTTTTATCATCTTAGGATTATGATGACAGCACATGAAGAGATTCTTTTTAATCAACAGGGCCAGTGATAGACTAAGATATAATGTCATTCAGTGTGATTTTGTTTTCGACAGTTTGTGTTACCCTATGAAATACTAATATGGAAATCAAACTATCTGTAAACTAAGATCAGTTATCGTTATTACATATTATGGTACATTACATAGTGGTGCCATTATCGTTATTACATATTATGGTACATTACATAGTGGTGCCATTATCGTTATTACATATTATGGTACATTACATAGTGGTGCCATTATCGTTATTACATATTATGGTACATTACATAGTGGTGCCATTATCGTTATTACATATTATGGTACATTACATAGCGGTGCCATTATCGTTATTACATATTATGGTACATTACATAGCGGTGCCATTAAGTGGAGGGATACAGTCACTCTGTAAAGCAAAATAAAGTTCAGTATGTTGTTGGTTACTATTCACTTGCTCTGTTTAATACAACCACACATAAATCAAAACAAAATGCACATTCTAAACTTTTTAAGATAGCAATATCTCAATTTATGACTACATTTAGCCCGAATGAAATCAGCCATTTAGACATACTGTAACTAGACACAGATACACGGGTGCCAATGTTTTGATGTCTGTATTTGAAATGACCTAATATAATGTGCCACCATGAAGACATCATACATTGTAAAATGTAGCAAGAAGATGTTACAGTATTCATTCAATCTTGTTATAAAGTGTAACATGTACAGTTTCATATTGGTTTCTGTGTGGTTGTATCTAAACTGGTATCAGTTTTATCAATATAGTATACAGGTAATAATTAAAATATTGTATATCTAACAGTATGAAATAATGATATCTAACAGTGTGAAATAATATTGGAGCATATTACAGCAATGTTGTCTCACGCAAAGCATAGTGAAAATGGAAAATTGACTATTGCATTTTAAGAGGGAAAAAATAATTGTGTTTTTCTGACGTCGACTCAGAAAATTGGGTAGGTAGATCAGGATTTTATTTTATTTTACTTTATCTTTTTTAATTGTTTTTATATTTGAAAAAATTGCTTTGACCTACAACCAAATGGAATGTCAGTCAGAATACCCCTTCTGTTAGAGTTTGATGAAATATGTACAGACATCGCTGGGGAAACAAAACAGACATGCATGAAGGTCAAGAAGACAAAAGTTTGTTATCTTTGTGTTTTAAATGTTTTAATTAAAAAAAATGTTTAGGGTTCGCTGTTCAACTAGGGTCAGTCAGGTTACCACAAACACAATTGTTAAATTTTGCTTTATATTTAGGATTATGATTTGCTATATGTTTTAGTGTTTAAAGTTTAACTGTGAATATTTAGCACTGACCATTGCATATATCACTCAAACCATGCTATAGTCTGTAGATTAATGAAAGCAGGAATGGAGTATAATAACATCATGATAAACATACATTTTAAACAGACAACTACTCAGTTGATTAGTCCAACTAACACCCCCCCCCCCCATCTCTAAATGTTTTGCCCAGTGCCGTAATTGACTGTTTTGATAAATTTTATCTTCTCTACAGCACGCATTTGCAAAACACAAAGTCTGATAATTCAATTTCATTTATATCAAACTGTTTTCTACCTTCTACAACTATTCACATTGACACATTGCACACTATTTTGTATAGCTTTACAGCATTTTATCAAAAATACTTCAATTTGTGTCATTTCTGCCCCAAACTACATCACAGCGTTTTTACGCTAATTACTACAGACACAATTCTTTCTTGAACTTTAACCCTAAACACTTTGACAATAACCTACAGTATGTACATATTTGACAGGTGAACTTTGACCTCTAAGTTTTAACCTTTGACCAGCACATTACGAATATTGGTAACAAGTAGCAGAGAACAATCAGCAGCACCCTTTGTAAAGCTGTAATTTGAAATATGAAAATATGAACAAAATCACCATAATATGAAAACATGAACAAAATCACCATAATATGAAACTACCTTAGTTAATGTGTATGACAAATCATATAACTTATGTTACAGTATGTGAATATGGTATGAAATTTATATTTATAACTAAGACAGTTTAAGTGGGTACACATATGTGATGCCAAGCAGACATATGTATTCAAAGTATGATTACATTTCCAAAACCAAAATATAGACAGTACATACAGTCAAGAGATTATCACCTACACTAACAGCCATGTCTACATGACTGGATTCATGACCCCATTGCTCTACATAGCAAAGTTACAGATCCAACAATGTAGACAGTTTTGACACCAACAGTATTGTTGAACAAGCTGAGACTACAAGGTAGGTGGTACATTCAATGCTGTGTCACGTTATCATTCACTGGCTCTTTGATACAACCACACACAAATGATCAAGAAACTTAACATGCCACAATTTAAGGTAGCAAAATTGAATAAATACAGTTTTTTGCAACATTTTGTTTCAGTGAAATGAACTAATGAGCTACAGTGTGGACATCAAATGCAGATGTCAAAACCTTGGTACCTGTATGTCTGTGTCTGGTTGCAGTATGTTTAAATGCTTTATAATGTAGCAAGCAAATTGCCACCATGCTATGTTAAAGTGTAGAATATCTTATTGGTTTCTGTCTAGTTGTATCAAACACAGCCAATGAACAGTAATATGAAATGGACTGTATTACTCATACAGAAAGTTTGGGTGGTCACCAAGTCTATAAACTGTATATGTTCCCAAGGCTAGTTACTAAAGCAGTCATTCTTAAATCCATTTCATGTTAGATCCTTTAAAAGAATTCTTCCTTTGGCACAGCAAAATTTCATGTTTGCTAAATTCTTGTCAATTAATACCAAAATAATATAACTCATTCAATTTTCCATAAAAAAAATAACCCCTTCCTGTCTCCCTCAAAACACAAACCATAAAAAAGCAACAAAAACAAAAACACACACACACAAACCAACAACAAAGGCCTCTCATAATATATTGAATTCTGTTTGGCCATTTTTGTGCTCAGAATCAACAGAGACCAAATATATCAATTACATGTGATTGAATGATGTGTGAGGGCGCCCCCATCATGGAGTATCTTACAGACTAATGTGAGTGGAACTAACAAACAATCATAAAAGTGATGAGTAAGAACCCAAGACTTAAAAGATAACCTTTGTGTAAACAAACGCATGTAAGGAAGTTTGACAAATGTTCTAACAGTGTATAAAAAGTGTCTTCTTTGGTACGCATATTTTAATGACTGACTTTAGTTCTTTTTTATCCATTATGAAGTGCCTCTGAACAGTATATGGAGTTTGACACTGTACAAATTTATATCTTACAGTAACATGTGATCCCTTAGTATGAAATGTTTTAGTTTCTATCATAGCTCTTTGATAGATTCACTGAGAATAACACAAATCAAAATATTAGTTTTTCACCAGGGACGGCTAAATGAAAACTATTATAATCCATTTTACAAAACCATTTACTCTAACATTTTTTCAATTATTTCCTTTGGTAAAGCTGGTTTGTCTCACTGTCTAAATTCTGGAGAGCTAGAGTGATATTTTTGTCCTTATGAAACAAGTTTTTCTCGGGATACAATACTGTTGCCACGAGTGTTTATGACAGTGTATGTAAATTGTAGCTTGTATGAATGATAGGTAAACACTATTCATGTCTAGATACACCAAGGGGATACAAATCACAATCAGTAGACAAACGCAGTCTATGTATTTATCTTACACACTCTCTCTAGATATACAATATACATTTGCTGAGTGGTTTCTTGTAAATGATATTGCTGATATTACATGGCTTTTTCTTTCACTTTCAACAATGATTTCAGAATGACTAATTATTGCTGATAGGTATGTTACACCTTGTACGAATTATAAAGATAAAGTCAACATTATAAATTTGAATATTTCCCACTTTTGAATTCAAAAATTTTAATGTTGAATGAACATATAGTTGTGTTTTAAAAAAACCCTATTATCAGTATTTATCAAATGACAAACAATAACTTTCATTCAATTTATAAAAAGAGACCAGGCTGAACTTACTGTAATGAATGCATAATTATTTTTACTGTTAATCATTATCAAACGATCGTTACCTTTATCAAACTTTGGATTGAAATGTGAAATGTATGTTGTATGTTGTGTCAATTTTTTAATGACTTTCTCCAATGTGAAACTTTGTAAATGAAAACTGTATGAAGATGCAAAAATTGTGTTAAGTTGACCAGCAACACCCTGGAGCTACCTTGTTTTCTTTAGAACTATATCCATAGACAAAGATGAAAGAAGACAACATAACAGAACACAAATGTTTCACATAATACTAGGACTCCCCTCTGGCAAATATTTTTTTCTTTGTCTCTTAGAATAAAACTTAAATCACTGAGATAATGTTAAAAAAAGGTCCCGTTGTTGAGGTCTATGACCACGTTCCTAAATATCACATTCAATATGAGAATCAAGTTTTCATTTTTTTTGTATTTCCTTATAGTGGCAATTTATCAACTACTGTACATTTGCTATCAACAAGTTTGTAAGTTTTATCGATTACATCATTTACAGTTTCATTTGTGTAAAAAGTTTTCAAATCTAATTTCTACTTTCTGTATGTAAAAAGAATGGAGTTTTGTATCTGTATATGAACAAACCAATCAGGAGTACTGTATGCAAATCCTTCCATGCTCACTTGGTTGATGCACCAATCACAGACCTGTATGCAAATTCATCCCTTGAACTTTCAACTGATGCACCAATCAAATCAGAGTATACAAATGCTGCATTGTCAATCATGAATCAATGTCATCTAGGTCACCAACACTTTCATTGTTGATGTCATTTTGAACTTCAGTGTCCACATCGTAGTCAATCTGGGTGTCTTCTGTACTGTTTTCTTCCATAGTAGAATCCGGAGCAGCAGCAGCAGCAGCATTTTCCTGTGATTCTAGTTCTGTGAGTAAGGCCGTAGCTTCTGCTAGTGTGTCTTGGGCACTCACTGTTCTCTGGAAGGTTTTACTTGATGATGATTCATTAGACACTGAGGAGTGTGGACTCCAATAATACTCAGTCATCTGTAGATGAAATGAGATGAGAATAAAGTGAATCTGATGTCACATGTCACTATACACAATTATCAACAATTCAAAAGAATCAAATTTGTAAATTATTTAATGTTTTGTCATCATATCATGACACATCTAACGATTTTTAAGAGCAATGGTTTAAGTAGTATCTGTGGTTGTAAAAACTTAAATTTGCTAAATGCTATCAACCCTTGACACCTCATGTTACATTAGCTTTCACTTTGCTTCATACATAAAGCCATTTCAAAATGTGTCTGAGACCAAAGTTTTAAGTTGACAATGCCATACTAGGTCCATAGATCTTAGCTGATGGTCCATAGATCTTAGCCAATGGTCCATAGATCTAAGCCAATGGTCAATAGATCTTAGCCAATGGTCAATAGATCTTAGCTGATGGTCCATAGATCTTAGCTGATGGTCCATAGATCTTAGCTGATGGTCCATAGATCTTAGCTAATGGTCCATAGATCTTAGCCGATGGTCCATAGATCTTAGCCGATGGTCCATAGATCTTAGCTGATGGTCCATAGATCTTAGCTGATGGTCCATAGATCTTAGCTGATGGTCCATAGATCTTAGCTGATGGTCCATAGATCTTAGCTGATGGTCAATAGATCTTAGCCAATGGTCCATAGATCTTAGCCAATGGTCCATAGATCTTAGCCAATGGTCCATAGATCTTAGCCAATGGTCAATAGATCTTAGCCAATGGTCCATAGATCTTAGCCAATGGTCAATAGATCTTAGTCAATGGTCAATAGATCTTAGCCAATGGTCCATAGATCTTAGTCATGGTCAATAGATCTTAGCCAATGGTCCATAGATCTTAGCTGATGGTCAATAGATCTTAGCCAATGGTCCATAGATCTTAGCCAATGGTCAATAGATCTTAGCCAATGGTCCATAGATCTTAGCCAATGGTCAATAGATCTTAGTCAATGGTCAATAGATCTTAGCCAATGGTCAATAGATCTTAGCCAATGGTCAATAGATCTTAGCCAATGGTCAATAGATCTTAGCCATGGTCAATAGATCTTAGCCAATGGTCAATAGATCTTAGCCAATGGTCAATAGATCTTAGCTGGCCACAAGTCAATTCCAGGTTCTTGCAATATCTCTCACATTCTGATGATATTTTATCAGTGAAGCCAAACCTCTATTTCTTTCTCTATTTCTAATCTTGTCTATAGCTCTGCCAGACAAGTTGTTTTTAGTGAAATTTAATCCTATCCCAAACAAACTCTGTGAAATATTCTGAAATTAAAATTGGTTTTATGAGATTTGTCCACTTTCTAACTAATGGTTGACCTGGTGAAAATTCTCTCCACCCAATTTTATATGATGTCAAACATCAATGAACCTTTACAAGGAATGCTGTCCTATACCTACTTTTCAAATTCCCGTTGTTATAATTTTACTTACCTTCTTTTTCAGCCAATTAACAGCCCATTGCCATCTTGATGAAGTGGCCATTAAATGTTCCTTGGCTACAGGACATCTATTAGCTAGATTGACAAGGAATTTGATACACTGGTATGCTCTTCTACTGTCGTTGATATTACTGGATCGTATGATTGCTGTCAAAGAAAACAAACTTTCAAACTTCATGTAGAGTATTTTGTTTTCATGAATCAATTTTCACTGTGAACAGTTTGCTGCTGTTGTGCAGAATTTAGACATAATGAAATGACAGCTACTTTGTTATGCCATATTTTTAAACTCATTTTGTTCTAATTGTCATATTTCTGTAATTAATAAACAAAACAGAAAAGTGAATGAAATGCCTCTATTGGTTTGGATTACAGGGATGTGAATTCAATCAATATTGATAAATTGACTCAAAGGATGAAACTGTCAACATGGTAAACAAATAACTTACAAAGAAGACCATCATTATTAGTACCATCTATGGTCCATTTCAGCCTGGTTAATTGTAATGGGTCTTCTAGTAGAAGCAATTCCAGTAAAAGTTCTAGAACACTTTTCAATTCATTGGCTGGAACTACGCTGATCTGGTTCTATGTCCAAATATAAAGAAAAGATGTACATGGTTTCATAACTGTTGTATGCTTTGTTGGTGTTCAATGTGACAATGGGAAGCACTCACAATTGGTAATTAGGATAGGTGTGTGCCCCCTGTGTCTGTCAACTTCAATGATAACCTCATGAATCACTGTTTATTCTTTTGTCTACACAAGTTACTTTACTGAAACAGAGCATCTAACAAGAAATACAGTTTAAATCTAATCTGCAGTATATGAGTATATACAAGTCTTCATTGAAGACACACCTCCCCATATTGGTGTGTTTTATGGCAAAGTTATTGAGCAAATTTGAATACAAAACTTCATAATTTATTGACCAATTTGCTATTTAACCTTGAATAAGGATCAAATATGGCAACCATTCAGCCATATTTGATTTGGTTGCAATGTAAAGTGGAGTACATATGTCTCACATATCATGTTACCTTTGTACCAGGTTTGATTGAAATCTGTTGATGCATGCCAGAGATATGAGAGTGAATGCATGGATGCACAGACACACAGATGGAACACAATAGCCCCTCTGGGTATGCCCATTGGAGGCTAAAAAAGGTTTGAATCTTTGACTAGATTTACAATACCTTGATCATCATAAGTACAGCTACTGAGAAACTTTCATTACAGAAAGAGCAGTACAGCAGTACGTCTTCAATTGGTGCAGTCGTCGTGGCAACTTCTCGACATGCAAACACTGCCTGTAGGACAAATAAATCAAAAATTGATTATCAAAGACTGCACCATATACATAACTGATTATCAAAGACTGCATCATATACATAACTGATTATCAATGACTGCACCACATACATAACTGATTATCAAAGACTGCACCATATACATAACTGATTATCAAAGACTGCATCATATACATAACTGATTATCAATGACTGCACCATATACATAACTGATTATCAAAGACTTCACCATATACATAACTGATTATCAAAGACTGCACCATATACATAACTGATTATCAAAGACTGCATCATATACATAACTGATTATCAATGACTGCACCATATACATAACTGATTATCAAAGACTTCACCATATACATAACTGATTATCAAAGACTACACCATATACATAACTGATTATCAAAGACTGCACCCATATACAAAACTGATTATCAAAGACTGCACCCATATACATAACTGATTATCAAAGACTTCACCATATACATAACTGATTATCAAAGACTGCACCCATATACAAAACTGATTATCAAAGACTGCACCCATATACAAAACTGATTATCAAAGACTACACCATATACATAACTGATTATCAAAGACTGCACCCATATACATAACTGATTATCAAAGACTGCACCCATATACAAAACTGATTATCAAAGACTGCACCATATACATAACTGCAATTATCATGGTAGTCTAAACTTCTGGCAATAGGATACTTTGACTATTGATTGAAATTCTATCAACATTGAAACTGTGACTTGTTAGACATTCTTCAAATCTATCGGATCTCACACGTTAACTGACGAAGTGCTTAAATTGTATGTACACTGGGCATTGTTCTTTGTTCATTGTTCAGTGGAGGTCCTTGCCATGGGCATGCATTGTTTTATGGGAGTCAGCAAATATGCATATATGTAATAGCAGAACATATAAATATTTGTGATTGTTTTATTTGAAGGTAGTAAGCACTTAAAGGGGAACGCAACTCCAGGAGATAAAAGCATTTTCATAAGGAGTCATTTCCCAATTTTTACATCACCTACAATTACATTAATTTTTGTAGTTGCAATTTCAGAGAAACATCAACTTGATCTTGGGGTATCTTGAGTACTGTGAGCCATTTCCTCATGGGGGGAGTCAACAGAAATAATATATTCATTGTTGAATAATGAATATTCATGAGATATACTTTACACTGAAGGGAATACGCACTTAGGAGTCGTGGTTGCATAATCTTACCTCTCTAACATATCTAAATGTATCGTGTTGCTGTTGGAAGAGAAACACTTTGACTTCCTCAGGTAGTGACAGCAAAGACTGGGGTTGTCTGATACATCGTGGAGGTCTGGGAGTAAAGTCACTACCATCTATAATATACAGAAAATAAGAAATTAGAAATATTGCATTCATTTACATTTTCCTATGTTAATCATTCCTGTACAGAAGATAGCAATGCAATAATGCAATTACTCTTCTCTAACAAAATAGTTATAAAAGTTGCTATGGTGATTGATCATTCATCTAATACGCTTCTGTAACTCTTTGGAACTGACTACTAACCGATAACCATACAATATCAAAATTGACAAATAACAGACTCGTTATTTCTACTTCTACTTCTATACTGTGTAAACATCCGAAAGGATTATCATCACACAGACGTAACGTTGATGGCGTCCTTTAGATCTCACCCGTGTTCAGGTGAGCAAGATCTATGAGATCAGTGATATCAATGCTGGAGAGGGCAGATTTGAAACTGTCTATTATCTTTGCTTGTTGAAAGGACAATGGCAAGAGATGCCATTCTGGATTGTCCGGGAATACAAGTGAATATTTATAACAGTTTTTCTTGGCAATGATTGATATGAGGGAAGAACCAGGTACACTTCCCCTACTTGAATGTGATGTGGTAGTTTATCATCTTGAACAATAACAAGTAATAATAAGACCTAAGACCCACTTTTTCCAGAGAACGTATCTATCACATGTTCATTGGACAGTGCCAGGAAGCATCATGATTGGATACCAGGAACCTATAATAATAATTATCATTGTCATTGTTGTTGTCATAGCAACATCCCCATCATTGTCACCACGTTGTCAACGTCATTATCATCATCATCGTCTTTGTCCTCCTTACCTGTTGTTCTCTGTGATGATATATCACAGTGTAGAACTAGTATTGCTAATGTTGAATGTAAAAGACCAAAGTCCCTAGTTTGTAAAGATGTCCATCGTCTCTGCATTACATCCTACAAACAGATAATGCACACAATTACAATGGTCAGAGATTTAGGTGGCCATAATTGATAAATAGATAGTTAGATAGATAATTAACTACACATAAATTTAATGTTTTTGAGGCAATTTCACAAATCTGGTCATATGAAAGAGAAATCAGGTAATCTGTGTGGTTCCTTTTACATTTGAGTATAATTTACATGAAAAATTCAAGTACAACCTTGCAGCAGTTGTCTAGAAATACTGCTGATCAGAACATAGTTTTATGAGTAGTAGAATGCTGCTGATCAGAACATAGTTTTATCAGTAATAGACAATTAAAACTGGCTTTGTATGTGCTGAAAAGTCTTCTCCTTATCACACTATCAAACTGACATACATTGATACAAAATAACAACATTTGTGTTTGTCTGGGAAAATAAGTCATATGGTATATGGCAATATAACTAACTTTGACAGACATATACAAAATATGACTAACTTTGACAGACATATACAAAATATGATTAACTTTGACAGACATATACAAAATATGACTAACTTTGACAGACATATACAAAATATGACTAACTTTGACAGACATATACAAAATATGACTAACTTTGACAGACATATACAAAATATGACTAACTTTGACAGACATATACAAAATATGACTAACTTTGACAGACATATACAAAATATGACTAACTTTGACAGACATATACAACTGAAAAGAACAGGCAGGAATCTACATCAGAGGCATTCACTATTTGTATCAATGTACATGTATGTCAGTTTGATAGTGTGATAAGGAGAAGACTTTTAAGTACCTACAAAGCCAGTTTTAATTAATTAAAATGACATTCTCATCAGTAACATTTCTAAACAACTGTTGCAAGGCTTGTAAAATAAAATGTATGACAGGCTTCTACCTACAGAAACACAGTCAACTTTCATAATATGCACATTAGATGTCTGAAAAAAATTTCTTTCAAATACATACACTGACTATGGGATGTGGTATGAAACCAGTAAAATTCTGTATAAAACTTCAATACTTCAGTTACTTACATCTTGAGATAGCTCCCGCCCTGTCATTGGTGAGGGTCCCAACAGAAACATTAGAAGACGTTGGAAAGCATTCCTAGAGAACAAGTGTTGGCATGACTTCACACCCTGTAAAATATCAACACAAAATTCATAATTTGTCAGCAATTTTTCAAATGAGTATCCAATATTGGTATACAAGCTACATACTGTTTTTGACAAGGTTGGGAAACCATGGTAACAGAAAGAGAAAAATCTGATAAAACTACTGTGTACAAGTCTTCCAATTGTCAGTTTCACTTACCATATGTACATACATATTTAGTAACCAGAAATACTGTGTACACGTTTTACAATTATCTGGTACATCTTTGTCTAGCATGGCTAGTAGAATCTCCACCAATTCATCAAACTCCTTCACCTGTGCATTACCCCCATGGTGGAAGAAACAACGTAGTGTGCATTCCAAGATCTTACCAAATGCTATCCTCACCTCCCTGGTGGGACATTCTAGAAGGAATGGTCTGGTGAAAATAAAAATAATTTGAAGTGTTAAGTGTGATGACATTCAATTCATGGACATCGAGACCACAAGACATCAGGACTCAAATTTAACAGTAGTCCCATGTCCACAGACTACCAATTCTTGTCATGGGGCTACCATAATTTATAGCTGGTAGACCACTGAGGCTACCATGCAACGATTATGCGTAGCTTTAAAGGATAGAAGATTTACAGAAATGAAAGTATTATAATAACACACATATTTCCAATAGAAGAACTCTATTTTCAGTTCAGGAATATGGGACTTCAATATGGGACTCAAGCAAACTTTGCACTCCATAATGGGCTCGGCTGTCGCCTCGCCCATTATGTCTTCAAAGTTTGCTTTCGTCCATTATGGGCTGGGAGGGCGTACATTATTGTTTAAATAATTCTTACATGTGTACCTCAGTTCATGTTGATATCATTTCTTGTTCATTTGTGACACATGCACGTGTGTCTCTGTCTGTCTGTCTGTCTGTTTTTCCATCTCTTCACTTGAATGTACGTGTATATGTGTGTGTGTGTGTGTGTGTGTATATGTATGTATGTATGTATGTATGTATGTATGTATGTATCTATGTATGTGTATGTGTGTATGTATGTGTGTATGTATGTATGTATGTATGTATGTATGTATGTATGTATGTATGTATGTATGTATGTATGTATGTATGTATGTATGTAATGTAATCACTTAAATATGTATGAATGTACTGGTTACTTGTTTACAGCCTTATGTAATACAATGTTAGTATAACTTACTTGATATATGCACTTCCTTGTTTACTTGCCAAGTATTCTATCAACCAGAAACATGCCTTCTTACTCTGTGAAACAATAGTTTCTATTGAAGTGCACCATTCTCCAATCTCCAACCTATAAAACATTGCAATAAAGATAAGAATTTATGATAATGTTATCTGTTGCTTCCATAATTTATACAGTAGCCTTGGAAGTTGGAAGGCATTGTCACAATAATGCAATTTTCAAAATAGCAGCATAGATCATGGAATTAATTTTCAATTCATAGAGTCAAACATGGTTTGGGAAACAAATGCTAATTTTTTGTTTTGGCAAAAATCTCAACATGAGGAAATTTCCTTTCATAGCTATAAACCTGGAGTTCATAACCCTTCATTCTTGCAGCAACAAAGGTGGTGATGACAGAATGATACTGCAGACTATTAGAGATCATGACAGTAAAGTGACTAGAAATAAATTTGTAATCACATGTAAAACCTATCAAACCCATGTCAAGAGATTTCACAGTGTACCATTCATAGCATTAGTAAAGTGTAAAATAATAGGATTTCCAAATAAGGCCAGTCAGTATATTCCTTCAAGTGTATAGTCAATTCATAAAACAATGTTGTCAACATCAAGTACAAAGTGAATGATATAGATAGTGCCACAACTGTGATCATATTTAGTTTACATACCATGACACTGTCATCACACATGTACTTGCTTTGTACCCTGTCTAGTATTTAAATTTGTTTACAGATTGATTACAATTACAGTATCTACATACTGGGCTCATAATTAAAGCCACTGAAATAGTGTTATTTTAAACTTGATATGAATGCTATACATTATTTTGGAACCCAGTGGTATCACTTTGATTGTGTGTTACAGGTTGTAACTATTCAATGATGACACTACAGACTATATACATACCAGTGATATCACTTTGATTGTGTGTTACAGGTTATAACTATTCAATGATGACACTACAGACTATATACATACCAGTGGTATCACATTGATTGTGTATTACAGGTTGTAACTATTCAGTGATGACACTACAGACTATATACATACCAGTGATATCACTTTGATTGTGTGTTACAGGTTATAACTATTCAATGATGACACTACAGACTATATACATACCAGTGGTATCACATTGATTGTGTGTTACAGGTTATAACTATTCAATGATGACACTACAGACTATATACATACCAGTGATATCACTTTGATTGTGTGTTACAGGTTATAACTATTCAATGATGACACTACAGACTATATACATACCAGTGATATCACTTTGATTGTGTGTTACAGGTTGTAACTATTCAATGATGACACTACAGACTATATACATACCAGTGGTATCACTTTGATTGTGTATTACAGGTTGTAACTATTCAATGATGACACTACAGACTATATACATACCAGTGGTATCACATTGATTGTGTATTACAGGTTGTAACTATTCAGTGATGACACTACAGACTATATACATACCAGTGGTATCACATTGATTGTGTATTACAGGTTGTAACTATTCAATGATGACATATATACATACCTGAGTTTCTTCTTAGTTCTGAAGTATGTATTAAACAGGAATTGTATAGCTAACTGAAGACTGCTGACAACTATCTCATCAAATTGACTAGAGTTCTTATTCCTCTACAAAACAAACACAAAATAGAAAAAGTTCAATACATGTGTATTTACATATCAATTGTTATACTCACATACAGAGAAGACACTCATATTGGTATTTGTTAATAGGGTGAAGAAGTACAGTAAGAATGTATATATAGGACACATAAAGAACTCATTGCAGATATACAAATAAGATGATTGCTAGGGAGTCAAATCCTAATCTCTAACCCTCTAACTTTGGTATAAATGTGTATTTATTTTACATGTGTCTGGTCATGAGACTTGATTAGTTCACTCAGAATTATGTCCTTGGTTACCACAACAATTGTTAGCTCTCATTTCTCATTCAAATTGTACAATGTACTTCTAGTCACTTTGTGATGGAATAAAATGAATGTGTTTAAATGTTGTCCATCAATGTGTGATGGAAAGAAATCAAGAAAAGTCAGATATTGTTAACATTACACTGAAATACACTGAATACATATCTTAAACATCTAGACTCCCTCACAGCAGTGGAACCAATATCTATATTAAATTTACTTGTATGCAATACTTACAGCATTACACAAGACTAGCTGTCTGACAAACTTGAAATATTCCACATTAAATACTCCTTTGTTCTTCATAAACCGGAGATTTGCATCCCGGATTTCTTGTTGTACGCTCGCTGGCATCTGATCCAGGAATATTCCTCTCTTTTCACCTTTCCGTACCAATGCTGCTAACATGGATAGTCCATCAGAGTCATGGCGAGGTGATGACTCAGGTGAACTCTGCTCTGATACACTGGAGGAAACAAGACAAACATTACACACAGACACATACACATGAAATAATATTGCCGACACAAACTAGTTTGGCAAGGGATACAAGCTTCTCCATTTCATAGTTCCCCTAACATAAGCTTGAAATTTAACCATTAGACAGACACACTACTGTATGAACACTAACTTGTTGCCATGAAAGTCTTTTCTCACAATCATAATACTGATGTTCTTAGGCCAATCATGTTTTCTCGGTTTCCTTCAAATTTCAACATTTAACATCACAAGAAACCAAAACACTTGAATTTCAAAATTCCATATTTTCATGTTAAAGTGGACTAATCTAAGGAATGTAAATTATCTAGGAGGGAATGATTAAATTATTTGGTCTTGTGATTATACCCTGCAGTACTTACATTTGTATATCACCCTCACTGTCATGTTTGAGTAAGGCAGCTCGCATGGCTCTTGGTGGTGGTTTTCTAATGGAAGGCTCAGGGGTTCTAGTACCCTCTATCTTCTCATAAAATAATATGTACCCATTCCAGTACCTCTGCCTTGTTTCTGGATAAGAAGTTGCTGCAAACAAACAAATATTTATGTATTTGTAAATTTTATTCAAAGTAGAAAATCCCAAACTCTAGTGGTCTTATCACTTTTAGTGTGTTCTTTCATAGACACCCCTCCACTGTCTATGGCTCTTTGAATCTGACATTGCGGGATCATTTGAACTCCTCTGTATAAGTATAACACCTGTCCTAATCACAAGTGCATGCTGTGTTATATTGTGCCACAGAGTTGTCCTTTCGGTATTTGTCCTTTTGGTGCACTAACAATGTGCACAGAGTGTTGCTTTGGTTGGTGGTACAAATTGACAACGGTGAGAGACATTTAACTTTGACTAGTTTGATCAATTGAATAATTATGTGATCAAGGTCTGTAGTAGATGGATTGAAATGTTGGATTCATTTCTTAATTACCATTCCAAAGCAACTATATTTGACTGTCCTATTAATTCTCAGAATCATCAATATACTGTCCAATATCAAGATTTGTACTTGAAACAAAGCTATAAACAAAGTCACTTACACTGGTCATAAACTTTGGCCCTGTATGTTCCACCAAAACACTCAGCCTCTAGTGTCCCATCATTCATGTCAAACTCCTCCACAATGGTGTCATTGAACTTGAACCATTTACCTTTAGTAGGATTGGTTATTGATGTACTCCTGAAATATAATATACATTTTAATTTAATATGGTGTACTTTACTGAACAAAAGAGTGTGCTATTGTCAATGTCACATTATGTGTATGTATGTATGTATGTATGTATGTATGTATGTATGTATGTATGTATGTATGTATGTATGTATGTATGTATGTATGTATGTATGTATGTATGTATGTATGTATGTATGTATGTATGTATGAGTGTGTGTGTGTGTGTGTGTGTGTGTGTGTGTGTGTGTGTGTGTGTGTGTGTGTGTGTGTGTGTGTGTGTGTGTATGTATGTTTGCATATGGTAATCTCACCTTCTATCTTTGATATAGGAGTAATAGTGTCCAGCATTGGCCTGTCCACTGTGTACTACCACACCAACTAACTGATACATATCATCATAGTTTGAACTTCTAAAGCTTTTGTTTGTCTTCTCCTCAGTTTCGTTGTTGTTTTCAATGTTTTCTGTTTCTCTCCTAGCAACACCTTCCACAGTGTATGGCTCCATATCGAGTACCCATGGAAACTGGCAACAGATGAAAACACAAATTAACTTTTTTTCTTCATTTTTGAAAAAATGTACATGCCAACAAGTAGAAATTTGATTCAATGTCTATACCAGTAATCAATATTACACTATGGGTGCACTGCATTCAGCAATTACAAGATAACATTACAATATCCCAATATCTATAGATACTTATCTGGAGCTCAAATTTCAACAATTTGTCTCTATCTGGAGTGGAGTCATGATGGGTGAATGGCTAGCGTGACCGACTTGGAATCTACAGGTTGCAGGTTCGAGCCCCGTCGCTGCCTGCTGTTTGTTTCTGAGTGGCTAAAGTCCTTGGGCAAGATTTGAACCACGACTGTGCCTCAGTCAACCCAGCTGTATAACTGGGGACCTGGTAGGATGTAGGTTGCAATGTGAAGGCTTTAATCCTATGCGCTTAAATGGCTGCAATGGATTGTATGCTCCCCGGGGAGTTGAGGAAGACTAAAGGGCCGTTGTGCCATTCTGATCCGAGCCAGGGGTAATAATTGTAAAGTGCTTTGAGCACGGAGTGGGAAAGCGCTATATAAGAAACCAACATTATTATTATTATTATCTAACAGCATAGGTTTTTCCTATCTACTCCATTCTCCTCAAGCTTTGGCACTACTATGGTATTACTCAGTGGCAACCAACAAATTCACAGTTTATTTGGATTTATAAAAATCATTATTATTAACAATCTTACAATATATTGACAATAAAATTTACTCAATGCATTGGGTTTGTATTTGGCTGACAGCATAGCTAGTTATAATCTCAGTTATGTATCTCTAAATCAGTGTATTGGTTGATTTGAATAATGTACATACCTGGAAGTAGTCATCAAACTTCAATGCTCTGTTGGCTTCCCAGTCATAGCCAAATCTCTTTAGTTGTATGACAAGTACAGGTGGTAAGGTCTTGATACAAAGTCTCTTGATTGTATTCCTCTGAGGAGAAAAATAAATAGAGAAGAGCCTTTGGCTCAACAGTCTATCGAGTTTAAATAAAGTCTAATAATAATAATAATAATAATAATAATATATACGTCTAAACACCCCTGTATGATAGATAATGGATTAGTCTGACACTAGGAAACAATGGGGAGACATCAATTCGTGTGTATGTGGGGGCAGACAGGTGGCAAGGTTTTGATACAAAGTGTCTTGATTGTATTCCTCGGGGGGGGGGGGGGAATAAATATATGAGCACCCCTGTTTGATAGATAATGGTTGGTGGGTGGGGGACCATTTCACACGTCAGTAGTAGATTCTCAATATGTTCAATTCTTACCTTTTCTGAACATTTCTCACAGAAGTATGCATTGTCACCTTCAAGGATCTCTCCCCTCACAAACTGCTCCAGTGAACTCTCAAGATTTTGACTTTTCACCGTCAAGTTCAAAGCAAAGAATGGCTCTTCCCTTTCATACCTGTACACAAAGAGAACAATTTTATGATAGCTTTGAATATATATAGTAGGCTTTCTACATGAAAGAAGTGACAATTACAGTATGTGCATAAGCTGAAACAAAAGTTCAAACATTCTTACCTGTGAGGGCAGTCTTTACATATTTTCTGATCTGAAAATATTCCTTGGAACTTGGGTTTGAAGAGCTCCTTGTGATTTTGTTTCTGAAACAAAATGTATGTGTAAAATAAATATGAGCACCAATGGAGGTTTCAGTTTAAAAAGATAGACACATACTAACACTATTATTGTCACATGATGTAGACACATACTATTGAATGGATGTTGGTTTAATAATGCTTATAGTAGGGTAGCATTTCTGATGACTTCTATGATCTTGAAGTGTACACTTTGGGGACTTCCAGTGTTTACACTACCGTACACGCATCGTGAGTACAAGGTGAATATATCAGCACAACAGAAGCACTGTTACAACGTATCATCCACTTGTATAATCTACCACATTGAACAACAACAGCTTTAGTTTTGTGTCTATCTTAGTAATCTGAGAGCATTGTAGTGCAACATATTTCACAAAGTTCAACTATACTCCTAGTATGTCTTTATGAATTTAATGTCTGTTTATTTAATCTCCTCTGTATTATATGTTTACAAGTCCCCTTTGTTACTGGAAGTGTAGGCTAGTTCCTGACGGACCATATTCCATACTATGTTATCTTCATACTATACCATCTACTATCTAGTCAATCCCGTTAATACTCAAGGTGTTAATAATTATGGTTCAACTCCATAGTGGTTGAAGCGCAAACAAATGGCGCACGTCAGTAGTAATCCATCACAAACTGACGGGCTGTCATAAAGTTTGGAGTTTAACTTGTGGAGTAGAAGTACTAAACATTCACCTAAAACTTTGAGTTTAACTTGTGGAGTAGACCTCACCTTTAAGTATTCATCAAGTTGATCTGTTAAGTCTGTAAAGAATTCAAAGGCATCTTGTTGTTCCCTAACATTAACAGGTTGGCCCCATAGTTTGAAACACCTCCAGAATTTCTCAGGTACATGATACTGTAGTTTGCTCTCCATCAGATGACCAAACACTCTCTGGATCTGATAGAATACATTCTCTTCAGGGTTTTCAGGTACTTCAACACTCAATAACTCCTGCAGGTAAAAACAGTAATTGATGAGTCAAGTACAAACCACATTCACATTTAAAACCAGTGTTTTAGTTTGTGTCTATTTTACTCAGGTCTCACACTGAGATTTGTATAATATGTCTATCTTAGTCGAAACCCATTTTTTATCATTGTTATTCTTATTTATTCTTTTTAAAAGCGTTTTACCTTTGTTGAGACAATATTTCTACACAATTATAGAAGTGTAGTTGTCACTGGGAGGAATTTAAGTAATTAGTATGGTTTTAGAAATGCCCATACTGGAAAATATGTGAATTACAAGCGACCTATCGGTCAGAATAGCTCCGCTGTTTTTTTTTTTAATTTAATTTTTTATTTTGGTGACATGTAGAAGTGGTTCAGGTCTTCAGCTCTTCACTATGCAGTTTTGTTTTAGCGATGCAATAAATTGGTTAGTGGTTTCATATGATGTCTCACTACAAAACACATTTTACACAGAAGTTGGTAATGTATTGTACTTTTATACCATAGTCACCATTTTATGACAAAAATCTACTGTTATGAAAAATTGCACAAAATCTCAGAAAAAAATGACTGGGAAATGCACACAAGAAAAAGAAAAAAAGAGGATTTTGAGGTTGGCTATAAATAATTCCAGTGTCTTACAGCTGTAACCCTGGAAAATTTTAATGATGAATGAAATAAACTAGGGATCTAAAATAATTTTGAGGCAATTTAAATTTCAATTTTCTAACAAATTTACAAAGTCAACAACATTCAACTTGTACTAGTTGTGGTAGATATATATAGGGTAGAAATGTATTAATCGCCATCTTAGTTTCCGTACGGCGACAATCTCAAGTACCCGGAAGAGAGTCATTCTCAGCCATACGTTACAGTGGTAACACTCGTTCATGTTCGGTTACCTTTCACAAAGAAAACACAACGAAATGGTTGAAATGATCTTTTTTTTATTTCTTTTCATCACAATAACAAAATCTGCGTGATCAAAAGTGTTGTAAACTAAACCAGAAAGAATTATCGGACTGGCTAAACTTCCCGATGAACTGGAGTAAGGTCCTACTACTTCCAAGTAAGCCTCGATAGTACTATAGTACGTGAGAAAATCGTCTCAAACTAGCGATACAACTTTCAAAATATAACTTGACATGTCTTCATTTGTTAGAGTTATACAATTCAAGACGGGTTTTCACTCGAAAACAACAATTCTGTGAATAATGACACTCTGAACGCGGCGATTTCTCGGACGATGTTACCACTGTAACGTATGGCTGACAACGACTTGCTTCCGGGTTAGTCCCTCGTGCATACGGGTGGATTGTCGGCGATTAATACATACATCGTCTGATATTTTAATTCACAGTGTTTCTTGTGACCGGCGCCTGTCAGCAGACTCTGCCATTTTTTTCATCATTCCATTGTATTTAAACCTTGTACTTGACATTTCGCAATATTTATAATTCTCAACAAAATACCTCAACATGCCTCACTTCGCTCGTACTCAAAGCAGCCCCGCGCGGTATGATCACTGACACTGATGACATGATGAGAGAGAACCTTTTCGGATTTACATGTAAAACGGGGAAAGATACGCAAAACATAATGCAAAGTCTGAAGCCAAATTAAAGTTGTAATTATTTTAATTATTTTTACTTGCCAAATATTTGCATTTTGGAAAGGCAAGACACGTTCATGTCGTTTAACTTTACATGTGAACTGTCGGCCATAACTTCAACCGCATGCCTGGCATGCCCTTCCTTACGCAAGTTGTCTGAATTCTGGTTCACTGTCATTCCAAATTGCACGACAATATAGAATTAACCACAAGTTACATGTTATCTGAAAACATCACACTTTTATAGTGGGTCTGAAGTGTGATTTTAGTGAGTACCAAGAACGTCCTGTGTTGATACTCAAGATACTTGCTGTGGAAAATCGCTCGGTCAAATGAGGTCACCTACAGCTTCTGGTCGAATCAGGATAGAGTATGCAAATGAGGATGTTGCGGACTGGCTGATTATGTAGAAGGGTGCAGAATTGGATTTGAAGTTTACAACCCTGTTTCGAACAAACGCTTGTCATTTGGGCGCCCAATGCGTAGAATTATGACTATAGCACATATTACATTGCTTGTTTGAGTCAATAGTGTCTTTTGAAAAGTGGCAGTTTACTTAAAGTCTCGTCGACTGATTTCCAATATGGCGTCGGTCATTATGCTCATTAACATATTCATTTTTTTTTCAAATTACAAAAAAAAAATCATAAAAAATAAAAATGAGGATGTGCTGACTTGAAATTAACAAATCTGAGTAAGCTACCCCCTGCGCATCAACACGCCAGATATCAAAGCAATCTAATAAGAGGTTTTCAAGGAGTTGATGAAAATGACATTTTATGAAAAAAAATCATAAAAAATTGAAAATGGCACAGATCAACTTGGCATGAACAAATCTGAATAGCCTCCCCCCAGGGAACACGCACACCAAATATCGAAGAATTCCGACTGTCACTTCCGGAGTAGATAGTAAAAATATAAAAGTTTGACGGACACCTATGATTCACTCTACTCTCTATACCTCAATACCCACCTATACCTAAAGCTACGCTTTCAGCTTTCGCTGACAGCGGAGCTAATAAACATAACAAACAAAGCCTATCTGTAAAACATACAATCACACAGTCCTATCTATGACACATCAACAGCTACACACAGATGTGTTACACAAACACAGAGACAGTGGTATACAAACAAGACATACCTCTGGTAATTTTGGTGTCATATATAATTGCTGTATAACTGAGTTCATATAACATGTAGCACCTGCATTCTTTAAACCTACAAAGTGGTGACACGGCTTTCCAGCTACTGGTGGAAGATACTGGAATCAAGCAAAATAAATCATGTTTGTACCAATGCTATAGAAGGATTACAATGGTTGGACAACAATTTCATTCATGTATATAAACTTTCACTAAACAATACAGATAGAGTTGTTACATTCACAAGGGATGCATGTGTACATGAAAGATGTATCTAACTTATAGATATTTATCACATACCCCAGAAAAATGGGTTTTAGTGTTGAACACAATCTGACATCCATTCTCACTTGGTTTAAATTTGCCTTATTTGTTGTCTTTGCTGTGATTGTTGGCCTTGTGGATGATTTGACATTTGGGATTACCAAATCTATTCAGACATTAAATAGCTGATATCATCAGATTTCGGATATTACAATTTAGCTAGTAACTCTAATATGGAATAATTTCTTGGTTCATATGAAAGTGTTACACAGGTCTAGCTAAAATGAATGTACACAGGTCTAGCTAAAATGAATGCACACAGGTCTAGCTAAAATGAATGTATGTAGGTCTAGCTAAAATGAATGTACATAGGTCTAGCTAAAATGAACAAATACAAGAAACTTTATGAATTGTGTTAGACTGACCTCCCACTCTTTGGCTGATGATGGGTCTTGTTGGTGATGCATAGTGAGTATTTGTTTAGAGATCTCTAGTAAATTATCTAAACAGCCATCAGCTAGAACTACTAGAATTTCAAATGCAGCAGTTCGTGATTCTACAGTTGAACATCTGTAAAACAAGATAAGAAATGTTTGTTAAACTTATAGTCTGAGGTCATACAAGCACTGGTCCTATCATAACACTTTACAACTGTCTCTGTCTCTCTCTGTCTCTCTCTGTCTCTCTCTCTGTCTCTCTCTCTCTCTCTCTCTCTCTCTCTCTCTCTCTCTCTGACTCTCTCTCTCTCTCTCAGACTCTCTCTCTCTCTCTCCATCTGTCTGTATCTCTCCCTGTCTGTATGTCTGTCCATCTGTATGTATGTCTGTCTGTCTGTCTGTCTGTCTGTCTCTCTCCGTCTGTCTGTATCTCTCCCTGTCTGTATGTCTGTCTGTCTGTCTGTCTCTGTATTCATATCTAACTGTTATACAAATTCTTGACAGTCATCTGACCATTTTAGCTAGCAATCACATATTTGTTTTAATAAGTCATCTACTATTGTTATTATTGTTCTAAACCTATTCCTCACATTTTTTAGCCGATGTGTTTTTAAATGTCAGACATTTAACATGTGTGCATGGGGAAACAAAACAAAACATTGGATTTGAAAATTCCTGAATTCCATAAAGTGAAAGTAGATTACAGTAGTGTATATACATTCATTGGGAAATATTATTGTGCTTGGATTGGCTAAGAGTCATACAGTCACATGCTACATGGCATTCTAAAGGTTCAAATCTTGGAATTAGTGAATGGTGGGAAACATATTTCACCACTGTTATAGTATAGATCTGAAGTGTAAACTTACTTTGGTACAAAGTCCAGCGCAGATACTGGTTTTTGATTGCCTGTACCTACTAGAATCAGTTTAGAAGCTGGAAACAGAAACTCATTCAAAAGATTGCTAAGCAAAGTTTTACCTGCAATACAAAGAGAAATGTAAAAATATTAAATTCAGGATCAAGAAGTGTTACATTGTAGCCCAACTGCATGTATACAAATACTTTCAGCAGGTTTAATACTGAACAAATGATACATACATACATACATACATACATACATACATACATACATACATACATACATACATACATACATACATACATACATACGCATGCACACACACACGCACGCACGCACGCATACACACACACATACATACATACATACATACACACACACACACACACACACATATATACATACATACCTACATACATACACACCTATGTACAGACAGACAGACAATAATACTACACCTATATACCATTATATTAGTTCAGTTGTGCTAAAAACACAAAGCACTGTCAGCAGTCAATTTCAAGACTTACCAAATTTTCTCTTGTTGATTCCTTCACATGTAAATAAAGTCTTCATTAACTTAAGGTGCCCTGTTAGGAGAGTCTCCTCAGTCTCTCCATTATCATCATGTTCTGAGGGGTCAAAGTTGTCAAGCCATGCAATTTCATCATCTAACATTGAGGTACAGTTGATTTGGAGGTTTTTTTGTTCTGCACCTAAAAAGTACACAAACTGTAAATATCAATGGACATAATCTCCAAAACCAAATCAACTGTTATCTTAATCATAATTAACTCATAACTGTTATAATAATAATAATTATTAATTAATAATCCCCTATAAATCAACATATTTTTTGACAGAAAACATAACTTTTGAAAACATCACAGTTATGTAATTCCAATAATGTCTGTCTCACAAAAGTAAATGTTGTAGTTAACATCGATGAAATGTTGACAGAAAACATAACTCAAAATTGTTTAAACCTATTTATGTAAAAAATTGTGTTTCCAACCACCAAAACATGCCAATTACCAGTCAGTGTAAATAAAGACTAACAGCATAACACTACAATTCCTACAAATACTGTACACAACATATAATATTATTAGTTACTGATAAATAGATTGTCAATCTCCCTAGTAGTCGAACCTAGCTCTTAAACATCAGACAATTGTAGTACTTACTCGACAGACCCTCCAGTAGTCGACATCTAAGATCAAAGTACTGACTACATTGGCCTAGTAGCCTGCAAACAGAGAAAAGACACTTTACTGATAGCAGTGACAAATTCAAAATGGCCACTACTGACAGCAGTGACAAATCCAATATGGCCACTACTGATAGCAGTGACAAATCCAATATGGCCACTTCTGACAGCAGTGACAAATCCAATATGGCCACTACTGACAGCAGTGACAAATCCAATATGGCCACTACTGATAGCAGTGACAAATCCAATATGGCCACTTCTGACAGCAGTGACAAATCCAATATGGCCACTACTGACAGCAGTGACAAATCCAATATGGCCACTACTGATAGCAGTGACAAATCCAATATGGCTACTACTGATAGCAGTGACAAATCCAATATGGCCACTACTGATAGCAGTGACAAATCCAATATGGCCACTACTGATAGCAGTGACAAATCCAATATGGCCACTACTGATAGCAGTGACAAATCCAATATGGCTGCTACTGATAGCAGTGACAAATCCAATATGGCCACTACTGATAGCAGTGACAAATCCAATATGGCTGCTACTGATAGCAGTGACAAATCCAATATGGCCAATACTGATAGCAGTGACAAATCCAATATGGCTGCTACTGATAGCAGTGTTACTTGAAACATTCAACAAGAAGTGAAGCTGGCATAGAGCAAACATTTCTGGCACTGCTGAATAGGAGCACGTCTGTAACTCTTACCTCTGACTAGCTCCTCTAACATTGGAGCTTGTATTCCAAAGTGGTACTGGAGCTTTGAGTAGCACCTGTGTTAGATAATGACATGGGTGTTGCAACTCTACCCCTTTCTTTCGCACTTCAGTTCGACTGAGTGTGTCAAATTGTTCCAATGCTGCATTCCTAACATCGGCATTAGGAGAACCTAACAGAATGTCTATGATAAAATCACTACCAAAGGGAAGGTTATAGAATGAACCTGTAGAGATACAATAAACATGTCAGTTAACAACATGATAAACACTACAACAGAAATGGGGTGGCTGTTGCATTTTTGACTACAGTTTAGCCACATCACTTGTGTGAGTAAATGTATTTATTTGAAATAAATTTGTTTATTACCTATGCTTCTTTTGAATGTATCAATGGAATAATCCCACTTATTTACTTCAGCACAAACACTGCCACAGATAAATAATATACAGTATGTTTTGAACCAAAATAATATGAAGCTGGATGGTCTCAGAATGAGTCGCATTTACTGTTTATGAGCCTGTTGACAGTATCAAATACGGTCTCAGATTCACTCTGACTCATTCACTGTTTACAACCCCCTTTGAGAGTCTCAACAGCAGTCGCAAAGATGGTCGCACTTAGTGTTTATGAGACTCGCAGTTGTAGTCGCATTTACCCAGTTGAGGGGGTTATACATACCTGTCATATGTGAACAATATACAACCAGAATACAAACTACATTTGTACTCTGGCAATCACTATCTCAGTTTACTAAGTTAAACATAAATACAAACTAAAAACTATTGTTGCAACATGTTGATATCACAGATATTGAATAGATGTTAGTTTAATTGTACTCATGATAGAATGGAATTTCTGATAACATCCATCATCTTGAAGGGTGCATTTTTAGGGACTTCTAATGTGTACACAATCTTGATTACAGGGTTATTTATACCCACACAACAGAGGTACCACTATCACACACTTGTGTAATCTTCCACATCAAACAATAATAGTTTTACTGTATCTATCTCTTAAACTGAGACCTTGATTGTCAGAGTACATATAGGTAAAACATTGAGGGACTGTCGAATGACTGTGCTTATCATAGACATTTTATGTTCCCAAAGAACAATTTAAATAGATAAGAAACAGGCTTCCCACTGTGGGTGACAGACCACTCATGACAAATATGAACAACTCCACATTCCTGCCGACAAGCAGGCACTGTATGTGTACACACATATCACTAAACTTTGAATCAATACACTTGTATATGTGTCAAAATCTGAGCCTGCAATGAAAAAACTTTCAATAGCTTGTTTGTTCCAAGGATGATGTGTGTGTCTGTGTATCAGTAGGGGTTGGATGATGTTGTTTATATTTGTATTGAGCGGTCTGTGGGAAGCCTGTTTCTTATCTATCTAAATTGTTCTTAGGGAACGTAAAATGTGTATGATATGCACAGTCGTTCGGCAATCTCTGGATGTTTTACCTGTAAGTTTACAGTTCATTACCTTCTAGTGTCTCTTACCTAATAGATCTGTCCTGAGCTGTAGACATCTGACCAGTAGTTCCAGGGCTTCCCTTGCTATTCTAGAGTCTTTGTTAGATACTGCACTTTGTATTGCACATACACCAGGAAATAGAGACTGTATCTCACTCTGATCACTTGATGTGCTACCTGTACTTCCTATAGTAACAAAACAATTCAATATTCATAACTTCAACATGTGTAATACACATCTATTCACTTCAAAAAACAATTATGAATTTGTGTTCATATTGTTATTACATATGCATGTCCGTTCATTCCTAGGAGAGCATGTGTGTCCATGGTAACGAACTCAACTGACCAATGAACAGTAACACATTTCAAGTCTGGGTTTCACGGCAATCATGCATAATGTAGGTGATGAAAAATCAAGAAAAAAGACTCTCCCAAAGTTTATGAAAATGTGTTTATTTCCAGCAGTTGGGCATACAATTGTTTTATCAGATAATATATACATTTAAAAGGAGGACTTGTCTCTTTATAAGTAGTACATAAAACTAACAGTAGGTACATGTTTATTCATATTGTGAATTACCTGTACTACTGTGTCGACTCCTACGTCTTTCTGGTCCTATAGAAAATGAGACTCCGATACTATCTTTCATTAGACCAATGGGTTGTGATGAGCTGGCTAGGTGAATTCGACCAGCTGCTGCAGCCCACGTTAATCTCATGAAAGAAGTAATAGTGGCAGAGAAATCTGATACTGACATTGTCTGTGTGAAAAGCAATATAAAGAGAATGATAAATATCTCCATTATGTACATTATGAATGACTGAAGAGAATGATAAGTCTCTCCATTACGTACACTGAACATTCATACAGACACACGTTATTTATTTTGGTGCAGTTTGGTTGGTGATATAGAGCTTACCTAATTTGATCATTGGCTGATGATGAGCAGTTTGCTAAACTGTTTCAATACTTCTATTTGGCTGTGATTGGCTGGTGATAAGTAGTTTGCTCTATTCAGCTCTTTGATTGGCTGTTGATCAGAAGTTTGCTAAATTTTACCTGAATAGATAACTTTGCAGCTGAAGGGATTTCATGGGTAACACTTTCTAATTCTTTGTTATTCTTCTCTGTAGATGATGTATTCTTGGATGGTGAACTGGAGTAACTCTTTACAGGTGATGCACTGCTAGTTGCACAACTGGTAGTATCCATGGCATCGTCATGGAGTGCTGTCTCACTTGGACTATGTCCCATTAGACTTTGACCGCATAGTAAAAACCTAGCATGAAAAAACAAAAAATGAATTTGCAAAAAAATATGGGAATATTTGTCTCTAATTTGTAGTAAGGGGTAAGGGGTGCGTCTTTTCAGTATCTGTTTTTGACTTGTGGTGACACTTAAGGCCCCTTAGGTCACTCATATTTATTATATCAAGTAAAAGCCAAGTTGTACACAGACTGAGAGTATTGTACACAGACACAAACAGAAAATACAGTTATTCTTTCTACATCATGACAGTACACTTTTACGTCATTGGTTGTAATGCTCAATAGGGAAATCTAATTTACTTCCTAACTTTCCTAATTTAGCAAAGGTACAATCACAATATCACCCTACATTTGATTCATTCAGCAGAAAAATATGAATGAAAGGGTTTTCTCACTACTAGGCTTTGTCTCATAGAAAGAAGACAATTTGTAATATGTCACTGATATTTTAGTTGGCTAAATGAAGACAACTTTCAGGAAATATAATGTGCAAGTGTCAATATACAATATAGCCTTGTGGTAAGAATAACTACTCACCTTGCTAGCAGTAAACTTAGCCTTGTCTGATCTTAGCCTTGCTGTGGTAAGAACATTATAACTACTCACCTTGCTAGCTGTAACTTAGCCTTGTCTGATCTTAGCCTTGCTGTACTAAGAACATTATAAGTACTCACCTTGCTAGCTGTAAACTTATAGAGTAACAGCCTTGTCTAGTTGCATAATCTACATCACTAGGTATAGCATCTTTTTGTAAGACATTTACAACTAAATTCAGGCCACCAGCATTCAAGAAGTTTTCACAGAAAACTTTGGAATTTGATGAGGTCATGTCTTGAACTGCTGGCATTAGTTTACCACTTAAAACCTGCAAAATAGTTCAGTTAAAGAGAGAAAGTATTTTATTTTCCATAATTTCCTCAATGTCTTTTACAAAAATTCAATTTGATAGATAGGACAATGTTACTGGATACAAATTTCATATTCAGCCATAAGTGAACATTTTTAAGTAAAACTCCTAAAATTCAACATTTCAATACAACCACATGATCTATATTTGAGATATCCCCTGGTACATTTTAGATTTTATTTAGCCTGTTTACAGAGAAATCACAGAGAAAAATTTAGAAAAATGTAACGGTCACAAATAAGTGATATGCAACAAAAAAAGTGTCCAGGAGATTTAGCTGTGTATGAGAGATTGATGTAATCACACAGACACGGACACAGACACAGACACACACATACGCACACACACACTCACACTCACACTCACACACACACACACACACACACACACACACACACACACACACACACACACAGCCAATTCCTTGTTAACGGCATTTCATTTGCAGGTACTGGAATTTGCTGAAAACAACTTTCAAATTTCAATTGTTCCCCTAAAACGTCTCATATAGATATAATAATCAATTAGTCAGTCTAACCAATGTAAGAACAATGTTCAGTGAAGACTGTTGTAAAAAAAGTTATTGTCAAATATAGACATTGGTTTTTGTTGACTTTTACTGCAGTTAGGCTTGTTTTTACAACACACACATATTGATTCTGCACAGAGTTACAGAGAACGATCTGCTCATCACTTTACTCTGCAGTCAAGAACGTCCTTGTAAGTGATGCAAGTTAGGACTATATGTATGTATGTATGTATGTATGTATGTATGTATGCATGTGTGTCAATACAGTGTACAGATAATATAACATTCAACTTTTATTTAATATAGCCAATTTTCCTTACCTCTAGATTGTACAGGACTCGGAAAGCTGACATTCCTTGACTCTTAGGATTAAAAAGATTCTCTAGAATTGTCTTTGGTGAATTTTCATTTAGTGTGGAATTGCCATCATCTGAAGTTGATGTATTATCATCAGCCTTTGAAAAAAAATATTAAAGAAAAAATATCACATTATCACTGTATACTTCCAGATCTACCCACTGACTGTAATGTATCTAGAACTGATGGGTCTAAAATCTAACACAGACTGGTATACTTACAGATCTACCCACTGACTCTAATGTCTCTAGAACTGGTGGGTCTAAAATCTAACACAGACTGGTATACTTACAGATCTACCCACTGACTCTAACGTCTCTAGAACTGATGGGTCTAATATCTAACACAGACTGGTATACTTACAGATCTACCCACTGACTGTAATGTCTCTAGAACTGATGGGTCTAATATCTAACACAGACTGGTATACTTACAGATCTACCCACTGACTGTAATGTCTCCAGAACTGGTGGGTCTAAATTCTAACACAAACTGGTATACTTACAGATCTACCCACTGACTCTAACGTCTCTAGAACTGATGGGTCTAAAATCTAACACAGACTGGTATACTTACAGATCTACCCACTGACTGTAATGTCTCTAGAACTGATGGGGCTAAAATCTAACACAGACTGGTATACTTACAGATCTACCCACTGACTCTAATGTCTCTAGAACTGATGGGTCTAAAATCTAACACAGACTGGTATACTTACAGATCTACCCACTGACTGTAATGTCTCTAGAACTGATGGGTCTAAAATCTAACACAGACTGGTATACTTACAGATCTACCCACTGACTCTAATGTCTCTAGAACTGATGGGTCTAAAATCTAACACAGACTGGTATACTTACAGATCTACCCACTGACTGTAACGTCTCTAGAACTGATGGGTCTAAAATCTAACACAGACTGGTATACTTACAGATCTACCCACTGACTCTAATGTCTCTAGAACTGATGGGTCTAAAATCTAACACAGACTGGTATACTTACAGATCTACCCACTGACTGTAATGTCTCTAGAACTGATGGGTCTAAAATCTAACACAGACTGGTATACTTACAGATCTACCCACTGACTGTAATGTCTCTAGAACTGATGGGTCTAAAATCTAACACAGACTGGTATACTTACAGATCTACCCACTGACTCTAATGTCTCTAGAACTGGTGGGTCTAAAATCTAACACAGACTGGTATACTTACAGATCTACCCACTGACTCTAATGTCTCTAGAACTGGTGGGTCTAAAATCTAACACAGACTGGTATACTTACAGATCTACCCACTGACTGTAATGTCTCTAGAACTGATGGGGCTAAAATCTAACACAGACTGGTATACTTACAGATCTACCCACTGACTCTAATGTCTCTAGAACTGGTGGGTCTAAAATCTAACACAGACTGGTATACTTACAGATCTACCCACTGACTGTAATGTCTCTAGAACTGATGGGTCTAAAATCTAACACAGACTGGTATACTTACAGATCTACCCACTGACTCTAATGTCTCTAGAACTGATGGGTCTAAAATCTAACACAGACTGGTATACTTACAGATCTACCCACTGACTCTAATGTCTCTAGAACTGATGGGTCTAAAATCTAACACAGACTGGTATACTTACAGATCTACCCACTGACTCTAATGTCTCTAGAACTGATGGGTCTAAAATCTAACACAGACTGGTATACTTACAGATCTACCCACTGACTGTAATGTCTCTAGAACTGATGGGTCTAAAATCTAACACAGACTGGTATACTTACAGATCTACCCACTGACTCTAATGTCTCTAGAACTGATGGGTCTAAAATCTAACACAGACTGGTATACTTACAGATCTACCCACTGACTCTAATGTCTCTAGAACTGGTGGGTCTAAAATCTAACACAGACTGGTATACTTACAGATCTACCCACTGACTCTAATGTCTCTAGAACTGATGGGTCTAAAATCTAACACAGACTGGTATACTTACAGATCTACCCACTGACTCTAATGTCTCTAGAACTGATGGGTCTAAAATCTAACACAGACTGGTATACTTACAGATCTACCCTGCACTGACTGTAATGTCTCTAGAACTGGTGGGTCTAAAATCTAACACAGACTGGTATACTTACAGATCTACCCACTGACTGTAATGTCTCTAGAACTGGTGGGTCTAAAATCTAACACAGACTGGTATACTTACAGATCTACCCACTGACTCTAATGTCTCTAGAACTGGTGGGTCTAAAATCTAACACAGACTGGTATACTTACAGATCTACCCACTGACTCTAATGTCTCTAGAACTGGTGGGTCTAAAATCTAACACAGACTGGTATACTTACAGATCTGCCCACTGACTCTAATGTCTCTAGAACTGATGGGTCTAAAATCTAACACAGACTGGTATACGTACAGATCTACCCACTGACTGTAATGTCTCTAGAACTGGTGGGTCTAAAATCTAACACAGACTGGTATACGTACAGATCTACCCACTGACTCTAATGTCTCTAGAACTGGTGGGTCTAAAATCTAACACAGACTGGTATACTTACAGATCTGCCCACTGACTCTAATGTCTCTAGAACTGATGGGTCTAAAATCTAACACAGACTGGTATACGTACAGATCTACCCACTGACTGTAATGTCTCTAGAACTGGTGGGTCTAAAATCTAACACAGACTGGTATACTTACAGATCTACCCACTGACTCTAATGTCTCTAGAACTGGTGGGTCTAAAATCTAACACAGACTGGTATACTTACAGATCTACCCACTGACTCTAATGTCTCTAGAACTGATGGGTCTAAAATCTAACACAGACTGGTATACTTACAGATCTACCCACTGACTCTAATGTCTCTAGAACTGATGGGTCTAAAATCTAACACAGACTGGTATACTTACAGATCTACCCACTGACTCTAATGTCTCTAGAACTGGTGGGTCTAAAATCTAACACAGACTGGTATACTTACAGATCTACCCACTGACTCTAATGTCTCTAGAACTGGTGGGTCTAAAATCTAACACAGACTGGTATACTTACAGATCTACCCACTGACTGTAATGTCTCTAGAACTGATGGGTCTAAAATCTAACACAGACTGGTATACTTACAGATCTACCCACTGACTCTAATGTCTCTAGAACTGGTGGGTCTAAAATCTAACACAGACTGGTATACTTACAGATCTACCCACTGACTCTAATGTCTCTAGAACTGGTGGGTCTAAAATCTAACACAGACTGGTATACTTACAGATCTGCCCACTGACTCTAATGTCTCTAGAACTGATGGGTCTAAAATCTAACACAGACTGGTATACGTACAGATCTACCCACTGACTGTAATGTCTCTAGAACTGATGGGTCTAAAATCTAACACAGACTGGTATACTTACAGATCTACCCACTGACTCTAATGTCTCTAGAACTGGTGGGTCTAAAATCTAACACAGACTGGTATACTTACAGATCTACCCACTGACTCTAATGTCTCTAGAACTGGTGGGTCTAAAATCTAACACAGACTGGTATACTTACAGATCTACCCACTGACTCTAATGTCTCTAGAACTGATGGGTCTAAAATCTAACACAGACTGGTATACTTACAGATCTACCCACTGACTCTAATGTCTCTAGAACTGATGGGTCTAAAATCTAACACAGACTGGTATACTTACAGATCTACCCACTGACTCTAATGTCTCTAGAACTGGTGGGTCTAAAATCTAACACAGACTGGTATACTTACAGATCTACCCACTGACTCTAATGTCTCTAGAACTGATGGGTCTAAAATCTAACACAGACTGGTATACTTACAGATCTACCCACTGACTCTAATGTCTCTAGAACTGGTGGGTCTAAAATCTAACACAGACTGGTATACTTACAGATCTACCCACTGACTCTAATGTCTCTAGAACTGATGGGTCTAAAATCTAACACAGACTGGTATACTTACAGATCTACCCACTGACTCTAATGTCTCTAGAACTGATGGGTCTAAAATCTAACACAGACTGGTATACTTACAGATCTACCCACTGACTCTAATGTCTCTAGAACTGGTGGGTCTAAAATCTAACACAGACTGGTATACTTACAGATCTGCCCACTGACTCCAGTGCTTCTAGAACTGATGGGTCTAAAATCTAACACAGACTGGTATACTTACAGATCTGCCCACTGACTCCAGTGCTTCTAGAACTGATGGGTCTGTGGGTATCAGCATTAGTAGACTCCTAACTCTACTTCTAATTCTGTTATAACAAAAATTAGAAATACAGAATATTATCTATCGATGTCAAATTATACAAACTAGTTATGCATGTGTGTTAATCACTTTAAAGCTGCACTATAGCTGGAACTGGAACTTTTTAAACCTATTTTGTTAGAAATAATTGACTTACTCAAAATATTGTACACTCTGAATGGTATTGAATTACCTGTGGGTAAATGACTTTGCATAATTAGCTACATGTATTATACACATAATATGGTAAATAAATAAAATTTATTTGATTTTTAGGCCCGCACCCAAAAATCCATGCCCGTATGCAATAACAATTTTGAAATGTTACTGTAATACTTCTAAATACAATCAATCACTCATAAACATGTACAATGTCTAATTGTTTGTATTAATAACAAATTTTAATTAATACGTTGTTGGTTGTCTGATAAAAAGTGCAGTTTTAACAACAGTATAACAGTAGATGACTAACAAGTTTCCAAATTTCTGAAAATGTTTCGGAGAGAAAACTGAAGACATATGTTCAAGTTTAGATTGTGTCTCTTTCATTGCCATTGAATTTAACATTGTTTAGGATATTACTGATGTACAAATTACTTTAGACTTATTGATACACACTTCAATATCTACAATTTCAATAAATTCTATTTTTAAATTATATACACTTTACACACACACACACACACATAGTGACTATCAAACATGAACATGCAAATATCCATATCAATCTGTATCAAAATAAACCACAATTCACATTATTAACATTTCAATATATTTCCCATAAGGCAACATTCAAGATGGCCTACAGTGCTCACTTTGGTTCATCTAGTTCTGCTAACTGATACAGCATCTCAAACGCCTGTCCTCCAATTGCCATGACAACACCAGGTAACATCTTCTCTGTTTCCGAGGCATAGGATTGTCTTCGGCTTTGTTCTAAGTTACCTGCCTCTTCTATCCTTAGAGCATCCTGAATGTAAACACAAACATAGGGTCATTGAAGCTGCTCTACTCTTACCAAAATGTCCTATAGGATTCCTATAGAATTCCAAGATACCTCATGGATTCCTATAGGACCATCGTGTTCATCAAATTCCATTTCTTGTGGTGGCTTGGCTATGGACAAAATAACAAACGCTTGCCCCCACCCCAACCCCCACCCCCCAACCCCAAAGTGTCTTGTTTAATCATTGATCCTACCCCCTCCAAGATATAAGGTTTAATCCATCAAACCAAATCAGAGCTGTTCTATAAGTTACAATCTGATCATAGTTAAAATCTGATTTCGTCATTTACCTCCTACTTTTCTTTACGTTTGTCCATTGCTTTTGTTCTATGAATGCTTTGTACCTATACAAATATTTTGGTTTTGACCAATTGATACCATATACGCATTTGCTGACAATCATGTGTGTATGTCGTCAACTGGTCAAAACCTTGGGGTACACAATCCCCAGGAGGAGGGGGATTTATTGCTTAATTATAGATACCTACCTCATCAGCTCTACTCTGAGGTGATGGTCCAGATATATTGGTTTTCACAATAAGTAATTGTTCATCTTCAAAAAATAGTTGTTGTAATAGTTTCTGGTCTTTGGAAGGCATTAACTGATGAGAAATCAAGATATTTATAGACCAATGTTTAAGAGTCTATCAAGTTGTAACTCATCACAACAGGATGTGTCCATTTTCAATTTTTGAACCTTTGATTTTGATTTTAGCTGAAAACAGACTTTGATTTGTGATTATTACACTAGAACCCTATTGATGTCCAATTTTCAATTCATTTTTTTTGCAAGACAAGCAAAAGGATTACATAATAATAATAATAATAATAACAATAATTACTTTCGTCATGAAAAACATGAAATGTCCTTTGCATTGACAGGAACTACATAGCCACATAGTTTACATTTACTCATCGACAAATAATAAATCTATGTAAGTAAAGATTACAATATTTACAAATAAATCTATTTAGCAGCAATTACATTAATGAGTTGATTGATCTTGGCATGAAACAAAATTTAAACCTGTCTTCACAGTAAACATGAACGTGATATTTTGTAGAATTTCCAACACCAGTGTGTAAATACTAGTATACATGTATTTCAGTTAAACTAATCAGCCTTCTTCAGCTTTTATTATATTTGGTCAAGTTGGCATCACTGAACCGTGTACAAGAACAGTGGAAGCTAAAATATATCCTAGGTAAATTATTAATATATGCTATGAGTTCGGATCTACTACAAAATATAATCCAGAACAAGAAAACAACATTTTTAGTATTATTACTTTGAAAGAAAACTGTGTTTACTTACCACTTTGTCATTAGTAGCTATCTGGACATTTTCTGTTGTGGTTTTGAGATGATCAGCTATCTTTTCCCTCACACTCCTCAAGGTTTCATTTGTGTGACCCTACCAAGAAAATAAACATGTAAACAAATTTACATTTGAAATATACAATCATTTTGTGACCCTACCAAGAAAATAAACATGTAAACAAATTTACATTTGAAATATACAATCATTTTGTGACCCTACCAAGAAAATAAACATGTAAACAAATTTACATTTGAAATACACAATCATTTTGTGACCCTACCAAGAAAACAAACAAGTAAACAAATTTACATTTGAAATATACAATTATACCAAGAAAACAAACATGTACACATTTTTACATTTGTTGTGAGAAACAATTACTACCAAAATTAAGTAACTTTTGAGTTTCAATTAGGTGGCATGGTGTTTTTTACATCCCACACGAGATTTATTGTTACAAATGACATACAAAGTTACATTTCATTTCACTGTATTAAACAAAAACTGATTTGTGTTTGAACCTTCCTTGTCTCATGTTGACAGTAATGTTGATTTGTATATACAATGAGATAAAGTACAACATTTTATAAGCAGTTTGCACTCTCAGTGTCTGTATTTTGTGTGTGTTGTGTAACTAAAAATATTGTGTGGGATGTGAAAAACATAATGCTGCCTACTGAAATCCTACAGTGACTTAATTTTAGTAGTATCTGACAGAGCTATTATAGAGAAAGTTCACAGTTACGATAATACCTCACTTTCACTTCACAACATTACAGTAAGGCAATATGTTCAAGTTTCAGTGTATTAACACACCATAATCATAAAGTCTTCTTTGGGTATTTCACAAATACTTAATGTACTAACTCACTAGTAACAGAATATACTAATTTTAGTATACATATATCAACTCACCATAATCATAAAGTCTTCTTTGGGTATTTCACATATACTTAATTTACTAACTCACTAGTAACAGAATATACTAATTTCAGTATACATATATCAACTCACCATAATAGCAAAGTCTCCTTTGGGTGTTTCACAATTACAATGCATTACTATTGGCTGGCCTTGGAATGATCCTCCATGGGGTAAGATAGTACGAGATGATGAATGATTGTCTTCAACTGTAGTTACATATCTCTCAGCTAACAACAATAGTCTCTCTATAATCAGCATCTTAGCAGACCTAAATAACCAGACACATGACAGTGATCAATCATCAACATCTTAACAGACCTAAATAACCAGACAAATGACAGTGATCAATAATCAATATCTTAACAGACCTAAATAACCAGACACATGACAGTGATCAATTATCAACATCTTAACAGACCTAAATAACCAGACACATGACAGTGATCAATCATCAATATCTTAGCAGACCTAAATAACCAGACACATGACAGTGATCAATTATCAATATCTTAGCAGACCTAAATAACCAGACACATGACAGTGATCAATTATCAACATCTTAACAGACCTAAATAACCAGATATATGACAGTGATCAATCATCAACATCTTAACAGACCTAAATAACCAGATATATGACAGTGATCAATTATCAATATCTTAACAGACCTAAATAACCAGATATATGACAGTGATCAATCATCAACATCTTAACAGACCTAAATAACCAGACACATGACAGTGATCAATTATCAATATCTTATAATAACAGACCTAAATAACCAGATATATGACAGTGATCAATCATCAACATCTTAACAGACCTAAATAACCAGACACATGACAGTGATCAATCATCAATATCTTAACAGACCTAAATAACCAGACACATGACAGTGATCAATCATCAATATCTTAGCAGACCTAAATAACCAGACACATGACAGTGATCAATCATCAATATCTTAGCAGACCTAAATAACCAGACACATGACAGTGATCAATCATCAATATCTTAACAGACCTAAATAACCAGACACATGACAGTGATCAATCATCAATATCTTAGCAGACCTAAATAACCAGACACATGACAGTGATCAATTATCAATATCTTAACAGACCTAAATAACCAGACACATGACAGTGATTAATCATCAATATCTTAACAGACCTAAATAACCAGACACATGACAGTGATCAATCATCAACATCAGATCTTCAAAGTTCATCTACTCTATTTGAAATTCTGTGTGACAGCTTATTTTGCTTGCTAGCTTAGCTTGTTACATTCTCTCTGTAATCTGTAGACTGTTCTGTGCATCTACATTTTTGTAACACCCCCCCCCCCAAAAATTTTTTCTGTATTTTGTGTGAAGATATATCCCTATATAGTCAGGGTTGTTTTACAGCTAGCAGTTCAAATTAAAGAAAGTGAATACAAACATGTAGAATTTTCTGAGTCATTTTCAAATTTGACTGAATCATGAAAGAAAGGGAGAATAAATTATTCATTTATATGCATGCTCAGGTTTCTCACTTGCGAACACATGTAATGATCACAAGGGAGCTCACACTAAGACAAAAGATCTGAATGTTCAATCTAGAAAGCAACATACATTTGTATTTATACAGTAATATATGCATTGTCCTTTCTGCCAAGTTGACATGAAATCACTTTATGCATACTTGAGGATGACTGTCTGTACAACAGAATCCAATTCTGTGAAGTTGTATCAACTAATGGCCAACAAACCAGTGTCCCTCACCTTGATGGACTCGCCATGGAAGCCACTTCTGGTATAGTTGCAGCAGTCAGTGTTCTAGTAGCTCTATTGATAGCAACTGCCAGTGCTGATCCACCTAATGTGATCATAGCCTCTTCTAATTTTTTGTAACATTCTGTGATGAATTTTTTATGAAGACTAACAGGATCCTAAAACACAATACACAAACACAGGGGTAATGTCTTACTGTATTCTCTTGTCAGCTTTTAAATGAATAATCTAAGAGAAATTTACCTAGTGGTAATTTTTCATGAAAAGTGGGGGTCTTTCATTTGCATGGAAGCTGTCCCAATTTAAATTGTACATTTTAAAATTTAGTAATAGGTAAAAACAAAAATTTTGAAAGATTGCAATATTTACTGGTTTACAGACTGAAGTAAATTATCTTACTGACCCACCCTCTGTAATGTCTATGTACATATGTATGCATATTGCAGTCTGGTAGTCAGGAAATGTTAAACACTGTGCAACACCCCCCCCCCCACCCACCCACCCACCCACCCACCCACCCACCCACCCACCCACCCAGACACCCACCCACCCACCCATCCAAACAGCAATACTATTACCATACAATCGATATCTAATGAAAAGAAAATCACCCAAACCCAACTCTAAACAAACAACCCCTTACCCCCATCCCACTAATACCATACAATCAGCATTTTATGAAAAGAAAATCACTCAACCCCAACTCTAAACAACCCCCTCCCCCCATCCCCACAGAATCACTAATAGTACCATACAATCGGCATCTAACGAAAAGAAAATCACCCAAACCCAACTCAAAACAAACCCCCCCCCCCCCCCCCCCCCACCACTAATACCATGGACTCTGCATTTAATGAAAAAAAAATCACCCATACCCACCTATAAACAAAGACTTTGATATTTACCTTTTTAAGTTTTGGTGATAAATTGCTATAACACATATGTAGTAAATGTCTAATGGCAATGTTAGCAATCTCTTCATTGGGTGTCTCTAGTGCTATCTGCCACATGTATTCTATACCATATAGCTCTAATTTATCAACAACCTAGGTGAACAAGTAGAAGGACAAAAAAAGAAGAAGAAATAAACGCATTTGATTAAGAAAACATATATTAGTGAACTGTATAAATACAAAAAGGTTGCCAAATTATTTCAAATGTTATGGGTATGAAAATTGGAATTAGAAAGATGGGAACAGAAATCAAAAATCTAAATTTTCAGTCAGTAGTAAAAGGTAAAAAAAAAGAAGGTATTAACACATGAAATGCTATAATCTTTCCGAAGTTTTTCACACAAAAGTCTTCCCAAGCAACAAATTTACTTAAAGTCTATAGTAGCGACATTTAATCTAATGGAACACCATCTCCTGCCACACATGATACCCCCCCCCACCCCCCCACCCCCCCACCTCCTCCACAACAAAATATAAGAGGAAGTTAACCAGCTTTCTTACAGTCAAGCCATTGATTTTCAAAAGAATATCATCCTAAGAATGTGGGCATTGTACTTGAAAATAAAGTAAAATCAACCATTGAACATTGAGGGCGCTATACTTACAAATGATGACCCTGCACTCTTTCGAAGTCTGTGATCATATAAATTGACATTTTCAAAGAATGCTTTGATGCAAGCAAATCCTCTCATAGTCAATTTTGCTGGATCAAGTTTCAAAAGTTTCTGTGAAAACATTTGTTGTTGTGTTTCAGCTTCGAGATCACAAAGGCCCTTGGTGAACCAATCAACACAAGTCTAGAAGGAATCAGAAGAGAGATTACATAAGCTGACACCTAACAAAATATTATGTTTGAATAATAAGATCCTTCCACGTGTAAGAAACACAATCTGAGTTTATAACCTTTCTAACTTGGGTGAAAATTCTTACACAAAACCTTGATTAAATCTAGCATAATGTTGATGTTGCATACACTGAATGCATATCATGCCAGAATCCTACATCATTTCATGATCATTGTTGACTATTTTACATTTTTGTTTCCATTTCACTCACTGGGATAATGTACTTACCTCCCTATCCACTTCACAAGCATCAGGGTTGGCAACTAAACAGTCCCAAATATCTCTTGCTCTGTGCCATGGTAAATACAACATGCCTTCTTGTAGAATGAAAGCTAGAAATCTTAGATGACAGATAACAAACTGAAACAAATGAACATGCAACTGTCAGATTTTTTGTACAGAATACGAACTGCCATAAACACATGATTAAAGACAGGCATACAGCCAATCAACATGTGGAGTATGTATTGGTCTCTACGCGGTAGTATCAAACATAGCCAGTCAACATGTGGAGTTTCATATTGGTCTCTACGTGGTAGTATCAAACATAGCCAGTCAACATGTGGAGTTTCATATTGGTCTCTACGTGGTAGTATCAAACACAGCCAGTCAACATGTGGAGTTTCATATTGGTCTCTACATGGTCGTATCAAACACAGCCAGTCAACATGTGGAGTTTTGTATTGGTCTCTACGTGGTCGTATCAAACACAGCCAGTCAATACTAACTTGCAATAGATTGTACCATTTAAGCAATTGTACAATACATGCAATTTTAATGCATGCAGTTTTGAGCTGTATCCTAGCACAGAAGTACTGTTCATTCAGTGTAATTTTGACCACAAGTTCTTGTTTTTGTTTTTTTCTGTTTGCGCTTTCTTCTATTAAAATTCACTTTAAAATAAAGTTGCTGTTAATTTTTCAATTTGTCATATACTCACCTCATAATGTGTATAGCGACTGTCAACCACTGTATCAGGAGATAGTGGGCAATCATTAGCAGATGCAGCATTTACGGCTAACTTGTGACTTCTTACCAGACTCTGTGTCACCAATTTAACCACTTCATAACTTTTATTCAATTCATGGAGTATGCCCTACAGATGAAAGTACAATCACATGTACATTCACTTCCGACAAAATTCAAAATACTCATAATATGAAGGTCTGAATATAAAGATAGGAGTATGAGTTTCAGTCAGTTGATGGCCTTTTTTCTCTCTCTTTGTTTTATTCCCATCTTTATCATTTGTCTACAAGCAGCAACCCAATTATAGCCAACACTTTCGTATATTAACAAGCTTTGAAAGCAAGCCAGATTGTTGTAACTTATATTTCACTTCAGTATAAAACATTTCCACTCTTTACCTAAACACACTGATACTCACTGCTATCCTAGTACATGTATGTCATTCCATCTGGCCATGTTTTATTGAGATGTTATTAAGTTCAAACTCAACCATGCACTGAACTAAGTGCAGTAATATAAACAGGTGACTGCATGAATTTGTTTCTCAACCATAGAATCTTAGCTTTAAAAGTACATACTAACCTTCTCTTTGTGATAGGTTTGTTTTACAATACTTCTGGTGATATGGTGTAATTGTCTAAAAGCTGGCACAACCCAAAAACCCTGTTTGAATGAAATGAAGAAAAATGTTTTGAACTTAGTTGATTCTTTTGAAGATACTTCATGGAAGTACTATTAGCAAGAAGGATGGCATGATTTTTTAAAGGGAATATTGATAACATAGTGAAGTGCACTGTTTATAAAATTTGACATACATGTATGGATTAAAGTGTCATTTATCTCTGTTCAATTTGGTTGTCTGCTCGAAGGGGGCATAGTTTTGTCAAGGTTGAGCAAGAGAATATGTGAAGATTTGAAAAAGTATATGAACGTACTATACCCATTTTCCTTTTTTTTTGAGGGGCTGAGGGTGCTAAATACAAATGATATTAAAATGAATAATTGTGTCAGGATATATATAGACACTGCAACAAATCTTTGTTTGTTAAATAATGTAACTGGTATACATTTCTATTCTGAGAAAATACTATTGATTTTTTTTTTATTCAACTCACCTTCTTGATATCATCAACACACTTGATGACATAACTTTTCTTGACCTGTTCTTTAACAGAGAAGGAATCACTCAAGATTGTCAGGTGCTCATCAAGGGCTTGTTCTATTAGATGTGTAGGGAGGGCAGGTAGGTGAGACAGATCCCACAGTAACTCTAGCACCTTCGTAGTGGTCTTGCCCACCCTGGCTTCACGGCCTATTTTACCTATCAGACTTAGTAATTTCTCCCTCATTCTGTCATTCTCAATCTCCCAAGACTGAAAAGAATATGAGAAACACCATTACTGAAAAAATGGTGGTAATTTCTGACTTCTTACTTTAATATGATAATAAATTTGTAGCCCTGACTTTTGCTGAGTAACATATCTTTGGTGGTAGATGTGCTCTAGTTTTGTTTATTACACACACAATCAAACTAGCCATATATGAACATACATACATACATACATACACACATACATACATACATACATACATACATACATATACACATACATAAATACATACATACACACACAGACACACAGACACACGCACATACATACATACATACATACATACACACACACACACACACACACACACACACACACACACACACACACACACACACACACACACAATAAATAAATAAATAATTAGGCTTGAGGCCATGACCTTTCTTTGCAGATCATTGCCTCATTCCCAGATGAAGATGGCTGTTAGTCATTGAAATATTGGAACACTCTGATATTTTGTTGCACTGTTGATTGATGAAATTAAGTTTTGCTGAGAATTCTACAGAGAATGAAACTATTTGAACATAAATAAATAAATAAATAAATAAATAAATAAATAAATAAATAAATAAATAAATAAATAAATAAAGAGATTAACATAACGCCTAGAATCCACCAAGTCATGCTCACTGGTACTTTACATAATATGCTATCACAAATTTCTAACATTCCCAAATGATAAAACTTTTTTTTTTTTTAAATTTCAAACCAAATTATACAACAACAAAAATTGTTAGTACTGTAACAGTCAATCTGTCATTTCAAACAGCAACCAAACGGGATAATTATATCAAAGAACTGCAGAGATCACTTTTTGTACACATTCCACAAATATTTCTTCAAATAAGCAATTAGGATTGACTAATTACAGAGCAAATAAAAGGTGATGATAGACATATTCAGACTGAGTATATTTAAAATTTAAAGCTCTGACTATAAATAGTTGCATGTCATGTTGACACCACAGCTTTTTACAGCTGTGTGGCATAATTTTGTTGAACTGATTATCGGTTAGCATGATGTAGAAAGTAGTATTTTCAGAGGCAGATATTGTATAAACGTTGCTACCATAATGTGACAATAGCACACTTTCATTGAAGTACTGGAGATGAACTCATATGGGTTGCATGAACATACAGTCTTGAGTAAAATGGATGTTTCCTTTATACCCATAATTTGACATTGTACAGTTTGTTATGGCTTAGGAAACCAGATAACAGAGTAAGAGATGAGGTACAACTGGCATAGTTATTAATACATGTACCATCATTTTGTACGGGAACTCACTGAAATGGCTGAGAAATATCGTCTGACCTTAAACTGAAAGTAATGTATACCACAATTTATATAACTGCAACACTCATAACATGTTTCCAGCTTTGGTTCCCCAACCAGCAAAAACATGACATGGGTCATTTTTCATTTCAAAATCCATTTATCGACGTGGCTTGTCCCATCATTTTATTTGTATTTATATTTAATTATTGCTGACTTCTGTATTTGGTAAATTTGTGTGCGTCTTTGTATCTGTACTACACTATTTCATAAATTGATGTTGTCCAACTTGACTGTTTAATAACAGGACAGTGTCTACACTAGATGAGTATACGATTCCTATGTATACATTCAATCAATACTAACTAAACAATGTCTTTCTAAATTGTTTTTTTTTACCATGCACTTAGACAATATTTTTATAAATGAAACTTATATTTGTGTATGTGTTCATAGAATATTTTCCCATTTTTTGTTGTAGTAAAATAAAAATGTGGAAAGGAAAACAAAGCAGTAACTCTACTTCTATTACTGCAAGATTTGAGATATTTTGAAATTAAACCTGAAATAACAAAAACATAAACCACAAGACTTTAAATACAATAGCAGATGGGAAAACTTGAATGCTAAACTGACCACTTGCCATGAGAAATATTGACTAACAGACTGAGACACATGACATAATGTATTACACTGTACTGAACATGTTACATTACATTACATTACATTACATTACATTACATTACATTACATTATATTACATTACATTACATTGCATTACATAACATATTTCATATACTACATTGCATTATGATGCATAACATTACATTCTGTTACTACATAAACACATCAAATTACAATGAATATTCATGATTATTAATATATTTAGGGTCAACACTTATCAAATATTGCAGCACAGTGTCAATTTTCATCTTCAAATACAACATACCTTTTGTATGAGAGTAAAAAGATGTTCTAATTGCTGTCCACTGAACTTAACAGCAGCCGCTGCCATTATAGAATGAATATTATCCACCACCGTGGCTTGCTGACCATTCTATGAAACAAATAAGAGAAAACAAATCACATTGGGAACCATGATCTATTTCTTCATCTTAAAACTGGTACATAATTACTCAAGTTGTGGTCTCCTTACTTATCAGAGTACATGTACAATATAGTTTGCCTAGTCACTGTTTATTGACAATAAACTAATGTCTAGTCACTGTTTATTGACAATAAACTAATGTATAGTCACTGTTTATTGACAATAAACTAATGTATAGTCACTGTTTATTGACAACAAACTAATGTATAGTCACTGTTTATTGACAACAAACTAATGTATAGTCACTGTTTATTGACAATAAACTAATGTATAGTCACTGTTTATTGACAATAAACTAATGTATAGTCACTGTTTATTGACAATAAACTAATAATAATATAAACAATTTTCAGTATTGTTCTGGAGACTATCAAGATCTATTATACCATACTCAAGCCAAGTTGTCTTTGAACAGAAATATGGATTTTATACCCTGGTTGTTCTATATCGTGATAACTCATGTCTATGTCACTGATTTTGTGGTGCGAGTCAAAATGTTCCAAACTGACATTATTTTTCCTGTTTTTTACAAAACTGTGCTTGAGGAAGTATAATTATGTTATTTCCCAATATTGTTGTTTATTCAGCTGACTAAAAGAGTTTTGGCACTTCTTGTGACTTGTAGCGTCACTCGTATTTTCCTTGGCTGCATCAAGAAAAATACTGGGGAATAATATCTAAATGTACTTCTGAATCACATAATATTCCAGTGTCCTAGATCTGTTTTTCCCACATAACACAGTCATATTTCATCAGGTCTCATTGCGAGAACAGTGCTATGCACTGAAATGAAGTCTGTATATGAAAGATAAATAAATAAATATAATAAATAAATAAAATAAACAGTTCACAGACAAAGCCACCATTACACAAAGGGATGTTTATTTTCCACTAATGGCATCATTACCTGCATTTTCCATATCTTGGTAAGTTCTTCTAGAGATAACCTTGATCCTAGGAATTCTACTATACCCTTGATTTTATCACAATACTGAGATTGGTCAATGTTCCCTGGAAGTTACAATGGATAAACAAAACTGTCAAGACACGGGAAATCTGTCTTTTATTTAATATATATGTTTACAGGGACATCTTTACAACCTGGTGAACTCTTAGTGTTTGTCATCAATAAAGTTTTAGTCAATAATGTATCATATTCAATAAAACATGCATCTCTATAAATACTATTTGCATGTATTGCACAACATAAGTGATATACATATTCATAATTATTCCATTGTTACTACTAACTTTGTGATACTCATTCATAATTATTCCATTGTTACCACTAACTTTGTGATACTCATTCATAATTATTCCATTGTTACCACTAACTTTGTGATATTCATTCATAATTATTCCATTGTTACCACTAACTTTGTGATACTCATTCATAATTATTCCATTGTTACCACTAACTTTGTGATACTCATTCATAATTATTCCATTGTTACCACTAACTTTGTGATACTCATTCATAATTATTCCATTGTTACCACTAACTTTGTGATACTCATTCATAATTATTCCATTGTTACCACTAACTTTGTGATACTCATTCATAATTATTCCATTGTTACCACTAACTTTGTGATACTCATTCATAATTATTCCATTGTTACCACTAACTTTGTGATACTCATTCATAATTATTCCATTGTTACTACTAACTTTGTGATACTCATTCATAATTATTCCATTGTTACCACTAACTTTGTGATACTCATTCATAATTATTCCATTGTTACCACTAACTTTGTGATACTCATTCATAATTATTCCATTGTTACCACTAACTTTGTGATACTCATTCATAATTATTCCATTGTTACCACTAACTTTGTGATACTCATTCATAATCATTCCATTGTTACCACTAACTTTGTGATATTCATATTCATAATTGTTCCATTGTTACTACTAACTTTGTGATATGCATATTCATAATTGTTCCATTGTTACCACTAACTTTGTGATATTCATATTCATAATTGTTCCATTGTTACCACTAACTTTGTGATATGCATATTCATAATTGTTCCATTGTTACCACTAACTTTGTGATACTCATATTCATAATCATTCCATTGTTACCACTAACTTTGTGATACTCATATTCATAATTGTTTTATTGTTACAACTAACTTTGTGATATTCATATTCATAATTGTTCTATTGTTACCACTAACTTTGTGATATTCATATTCATAATTATTCCATTGTTACCACCAAGTTTATGATATTCATATTCATAATTGTTCTATTGTTACAACTAACTTTGTGATATTCATATTCATAATTGTTCTATTGTTACCACTAACTTTGTGATATTCATATTCATAATTATTCCATTGTTACCACCAAGTTTATGATACTCATATTCATAATTATTCCATTGTTACCACTAACTTTGTGATATTCATATTCATAATTATTCCATTGTTACCACTAACTTTGTGATATTCATATTCATAATTGTTCCATTGTTACCACTAACTTTGTGATATTCATATTCATAATTATTCCATTGTTACCACTAACTTTGTGATATTCATATTCATAATTGTTCTATTGTTACAACTAACTTTGTGATATTCATATTCATAATTGTTCTATTGTTACAACTAACTTTGTGATATTCATATTCATAATTGTTCTATTGTTACCACTAACTTTGTGATACTCATTCATAATTATTCCATTGTTACCACTAACTTTGTGATATTCATTCATAATTATTCCATTGTTACCACTAACTTTGTGATACTCATTCATAATTATTCCATTGTTACCACTAACTTTGTGATATTCATATTCATAATTGTTCCAAAGTTACCACTTTGTGATACTCATATTCATAATTGTTCCAAAGTTACCACTTTGTGATACTCATATTCATAATTGTTCCAAAGTTACCACTTTGTGATACTCATATTCATAATTGTTCCAAAGTTACCACTTTGTGATACTCATATTCATAATTGTTCCATTGTTACCACTAACTTTGCTGACAAAACAAAACTTCATCAATATTCAATGGACAGCTTCCACCTGAGGTAGTGAAGAGATGAAACTCCCTCCAGCATAGTACAGACATCTAACAGCATATTTAATCTTGATTAGCCTTGTACGGCCCATTTCAAATTAAGATCAAAATGTGGGGTTTTACATAGAGTTGGTCCTGAAGAAAACAATACAACAGGTACCTATATCCTCACAGTTCCACTAAGATAGCACTAATATGAGAACCTTGGAGTGAATCATGGACATACATGTACACTTCTGAACTCTGACTGTGACTTACCTTCTAAGGCAATTGATAAGACTTTATGGTCAACCAACCAATCTAATATTTTCTCTGAAGGAATTGCATTTTTCACCGTCCTTGTAGATGATGAATCATCTATGAGTTTTGTCACCTGTAAGCAAAGTATGATACAGAATGAACAGCTGTTCTTTTTAAGACTTCAATGGGCAGCCATATATCAGATATGATATTTAGAGCCTTACCTATCAGCCATCACTCACAGAACGAGGTCATGATGATGATGATGAGAGTGGAATGGCATGGCATACCTAATAGTCTGTAATATTGCTAAATTACTTGGCAAACTACTATATGTAGTTCCACAGTAAGATTACTTTTAGAGTTTACTGGAGTAGCTAAATATCTCTATGAAATCCTAGACACTGTCACCGCAGGGCTGTCACTTTAGTGTTTAGAAAATATCATGATGAATTTGACAAGACTTGGTATTGTCCAAATCACTATCATTTGTCAAGCAATTTTGCCATGTGAGTTGTAATCTACCCAGTTATTTAGCCTCACATGGCTGACTGAATATTTCTTAAGACAACTAGGTAACTTGACAAGTACAAGTGATGATGGGAAGGTTTTATCCTATCATTTTATGTCACTCAAATGCATTCAGTCAAGTACTACTCTTGTTGCAAGAAATGGTGAAAATAAAACAGATCATTGGCCTAAAAATCTCTGTCAGGTTTGTTTTCATGACATCACATGATGGTATCTTAAATTCTGCCTTGTCAAGCAAATTTATTCTACCACCATTATCAGATAAATATAACATAGAACTGGACTTTCAGCTGTTATCTTCTCTTTAAATTTTGTAGGCATCTGTGACTGTAGACTCCAAAAACACTGCTACCCATGCATTGGTGTAAACCGTACACATACTTGACAATAGTAATTCAAGTTTGTAGAACACTCACCCTGGGTTTGGTCGGTCACAGAAAAATCCCCTGTTTCCAGTGGGATTCGAACCTGCTAATCCTGTGCACTAACCACTACGCTACATCACTCACCTCTTTTAAACTATTCATTTTTGCATTAAAATGTGGCGATTTCAGCATCCTGAGTGCAATATCTAGTCTGAGATCATCAATTGCTGTCACATCTTGGGTCCATAAATGCATGCACAATAACTTCATTGAAGATAGCAGATCAGACACACTGCCAGATTTCTTATAAAATAAAAGGAGAATACCAGTAAACATTAATAAGCTATATATACATCATCATGTAATTGTAATCAAACCTTTATCAACTTGATTGTTATTTGATGTGTTCTATTAGTGTTTTTATGCTGATGTTTAACTTTTAGAAACCCTGATGACAAAGGGGAAGAATTATGGTAACAATCTAGACTCTCTCACAGTCTTCAGAGCTTCGCATAAATAGCTAAAAGTTGGGTTGTTTTGTTTGTATCTACTGCATAATTGTACTCGTATCCCAGTATCCCTGTACTGTGCGCCCTCATCGACCACATAGGGCTGACCTTTTGTTGACGTGTTAGGCGAAGCTCGGGCTTAGTCAATATTTCTTTTAACTATTTCAAAAAAATGTCACAGGTTACTGTACCGAGGAGGGGGGGGGGGGGGGGGGGGGGGAGATTACTCAATATTTCGTTTAACTATTTCAAAAAGCACACATGGTTGAAATGTCACAGGTTACTGTACTGAGGGGGGGGGGAGGGGGAGAGATTACTCAATATTTCTTTTAACTATTTCAAAAAGCACATGTGGCTGAAATGTCACAGGTTACTGTACTGAGGAGAGAGAGTGGCACCTCTAACTGTGATAGAACAATTAGGTAGTTATACAGTTTGTACCTACCTTGTGTTTGAGATCATTTTCTTCTAGTTCCTGTACATACTTGATAGCTTTTTCCATCATGGGTTGCAGTATAGTTGAAACTTTCTGTGCATTCAGGTATTCAGCACATAATCCAAATGGATACAGTAATGCTGCCATCAACTGTAATGTAATTACAATGATTGTATCAGCACTTCATGGTACACAACTATATCATGTACTACTCAAAGAAATGTGACATCAAATGCCATTTCCAGACTTGTGAGACCATAATACACACTCACTAAGTCATTCACACTCCTCCTCCCCCTCCCCCTCCCTCCCTCTCTCCCTCTAAAGTTGTATCCTAAAATACAACTATACAGGTTCAAACTGACTTACTGGTGCATCTAGTTCATCTGTTGATTCCAACATTCTAGTACTGCAGGATTCAAATCCTTCTTTTTCTGCAAACTGTTCAAAAGAAATGAAAAATGAAAATTTAAAGCTGTCAACAAGAAATTTTTTAAAAACTATTTTGTTAGATATTAAATATTGATATATATTTATCATTAGACATTGTTAGGATTAATGACTTACTCATAATATAGTAAACGTTGAACATACTGAATCATCTGTAGGTAAACATATTTGTGTAACTGTAGACATAATAAATCACCCAAAAATCAGTGCCGCTAACGCAATAATGATTTTGACATGTTACTGTTCTACTTATGGATAAAATCAACACCAAATTAACATGTACGATGTCTAGTATGGGTATTTTAACAATTTTCAAGTGAATATAATGTTGGTTGTCCCTCTACTTACACCTAGTACAGTTTTAAATGAAAGAGAAGAACACCTTTTATATGAGTATACACTGGATATTCACACTCCTATAGCCTTTTATTTGAGTATACACTGGATATTCACACTCCTATAGCCTTTTATATGAGTATACACTGGATATTCACACTCCTATAGCCTCTTATATGAGTATACACTGGATATTCACACTCCTATAGCCTTTTATACTTGTAAACTGACTTGCACTATAGTGATCAGGAATAAATCATTCAATGACATATAAAAATCTGTCCTCTTATAAATTTTCCTTTCATTGGAATTTTTATTATTTCAATTGTAGCTTGCTTTCAAGTGATTAAGCAATTATTTGTTACCTATATCTACAGCTCTATCACAGTACATGTAAGCTTTGCATAAAATCTTCTTTTGACATTATGCAAAGCCCCACTCTACAAAACATTTTCATCCCAATGGCATTATTTTAGTATTGATGATTTCATAGATAAAGAAACTATCAACATTATTCAATTTACAATTTCTGCATAGTTCTTACATTTAGTTTGGTCACAGCATAGACCCTCATGGATGGAGGGTCTATGTGGGTGGAGGGTCTATGGTCACAGTTACTGAGTGAATAGCTGACCAATTTCACAACATTTACATAATATAATACTATGTATATTCATCATGGAAGCATTAAGATTCATACACAAGTTCTCTTCTTCCACTTTTGATTGAGATTTACATAACTGACAAGTACTTTCACACCTGAACATATATTGAAGCTAACCTTTTCACACCTCTGGTTACTCAACACCTCCATTAGATCTGGATCATTCTGTCAGATCCATTTAGACACTGAAGAAGGACAGGTGATTTTGAAACATACCTGTTTCTCAATCAAAAGTGGAAGAAGAGAACTTGTGTATGAATTGACATAATATACCGGGCAATAGTGGATATTATAAAGCAGTTATTGCAAACTTGCTTTTTGATCTTTGTGAAGCAGTCAGATGTATTCAATTCAATTCTTTATTTATTTACTTTGAGCAATTTCTGCTCATCATATCTAAGGACTTCTCTTCTCAAATTTCACAGTGTAGGGCAAGGAAGTGTGCTACTGAAAAAGGGAAATTTCACTCGAACAAAAAGTACCATTGTCCCTTTACGAAAAAGTTCTAAGGAATTTTTGGTGGAATTTTTGTAGAAGTCTATAAACTTATTTCATAAACTTTTCACATAATGTTTGTTTAGAGACTTTATAGAATCTAACCACAAAAAATAAAGTAAATAAATAAATAAATAAATAAATAAATAAATAAATAAATAAGTAACAGCAAAATAAATAGAATTCATAGAAACAGACATATTGTTTACCTGCTACATTGTAATTTTCTACTGTAGTTACTTTTAGGAAATGTAATATCCTAGTTATTAGGCCTAATAAAAAAATTATGTGGTTCGAATTGTGCTCAATTTTAGAATAGGTGGGGTAGGTAGATTTTTTTTTTCATGTGTGAGTGTCTAGTTCAGTTAGTTATGTTTTCTGTTGTTTTCCATATGGTCTCTGTGTTATTGGTTTCTTCTCATCAAATGTACAGCCATTACAGATTGGAAGAACACTTTTATATTGTCTTTTTCAGTTGATGTCAGTTTCATGACTTTAATATTTTTTATCCCAAATACATAAAAATAAGTTTAGGGTTGGTGTGAAAAACTAGGTGGGGTCGGGTAACCAGAACCAAACATTTTTTTTCGTTAGTGGAAATAAATTAGGGAATACACATACACATTAAATGCTAAAACTCGGTTAATTTGCTATTTCCTTACCCTGTTAATAAGATTAACAAGCCAACCATATGGTTCTCTGTATGTACTAAATGGAGGGCACACTGCATAGCTTTGGTTAGGACCAAAGATGTCTTCATATTTGATTCTGTCCCATCGCTTGGCTCTGTTTTTAAAATGGAACTCTGTTTCAGGATCAAATGCCTGTGGATCAAATAGAAAACAGATTAACATCATCACTTCCAATGTAAAGTGGTAATTATAATAATACTTTATAATAATAATAATACTTTATTTTAATGAGGGCAAAAATAGTTGACGAAACAACTAATCGAGTTTTGTCCTCAGAGAAAAACAACAACAGCAAAGCAAAACAAAACAAAACAAAACAAAACAAAACAAAAACATACATATCACACAAATCTGGAGTGGTAATGACTGTAAGTTAATGTTAACTGTGTATATCTTCATTTTTATGAACATTAATTATTAGACATATTTCAAAGCCATAATACAATGTACAATGTTGGACAAGCTGTCTGAAAAAGATTGATCTGCACATATTTCAATAATTTCCATCAAACTATGCACTGTACACAATATTTTCAAACATATTTTGTTTGGCGTTATCACATGTACATATCAACATAATAATGGCATCACGTTGTCAACACCACCAACATCATCATTATCGTCATTGTCGTCATCACCATCATCATCATCATCATCATCATCATCATCGTATATCATCTCATCATCATCATCGTATATCATATCATCATCATCATCATTGTACATCATCTCATTATCATCATCATCATCTTCGTATATCATCTCATTATCATCATCATCATCATTGTATATCATCTCATCATCATCATCATCATCATCATCGTATATCATCTCATCATCATCATATCATCGTATATCATCATCATCATTATCATGAGTATCTTTCAATTTGACTAATTCAACCAATGTTACCATAACAACACTTACCATTCCTAGTATATTAAGCAAACCAACAGGTATGGGGTCATGCTTTAATCTTGTTGCTATAAGATCTATTAACAACTGTAACATATAATATATTCCATCCTGTATTTCACTTCCCCACCGATGAACAGCACCAGACGTCATCAACTTCTTGAAAGCTTCAGGCATACATCTGTCAATGAACCTCATACAGTTTTCATCAGCATCCATCAAACCTAGAGAATAGAGAAAACAATTAGATAGAATCCATTAAGGTATAAATTACATCAATTAAAACAGACACAATGTTAGAAAACAGACATTGGATAGATTTATTACTATCAAATTCAAATGACCAATGTGTGAAAGGAATAGACACAACTGCAATTTTCAAGATAAACTCAGTTGATAAAACCCTTGTATATAAACAATTACACTCTTTGGAAAGTCCAATTCAACAATCAATGCCAACACTAGCGGCCAAGTCTGGTATCTGATAACTTTTGAGTTTTTTCATACGTTACTGCTATATAGTACATTTGCTGATCTTAAACATGATATTTTATGCAATATACATGATTCTATATGTACATGTAATCACTATTTTTTGTACATGAGTATTTCAAGTCAGTATACTAGTATTTCCTAAACCACTCAGGAATAAAAAATCCTATTAACTCAGCTGGCCATTTACATTTAACACACATTGTTTGTGAAAACAATTAAAATATGGAGAAGACTTTCATAATTTAGTACAAAGCTGTTAACTGTTTGACAGCTATCTGCACCTGTTGTTTTCTTGATGAATGACTTGAACATCTGTATACATGTACATATGTATCTAGATCATAAAGACTTAGTTGATTTGATAACAGAACACTGCAATTCTATGAGAAATTGAACTACAAAAAGTACACATTGTAAATTGAATTGTAGGAACAAGATGTAGAATGCTGTCTATCTAAATGAAATCATAATTATTCATGTATTAATGTATACAATGTATGACATCCCCTATTCTAATGCAAATGAATATTGTGTATTTTTCATATGAAGAGATTTAAGTGTGGTAATATCAAAATTCTACAATGAGTTGATATACTAAGTTACAACATGGCGACCACAGTGGTAGAGACCAGAGTCCGACAGTCAACCATATGACTGTTTTATGTATGTACACACCCTAGCTGTTAATCAGTGCCACATAAAATGTCTAAATCTTTTAGACAATATGTCAACGGCATGTTTAGATAGTATTCCCAAATATTTTCCTTCGGTCAGCCAAGGAAAATATGAGTGACCTAAGGGGTCTAGTCATTTGTCACGAGACAAGTAGTGACAAAGCCTTAGGTCACGAGTATTTTCTGGCTGAATGAAGAAAAATATTGGGGAATAATTATACCTCAGCTCCTCTAGCATAAGTTATGAAAACTTGGGGAAAATAATGACAATTTGGAACATTTTGATTCATATTTCCAGCACTGCAACACCAGTTCCCCCTGGATCAGCAGACTGCGTGGGCTGGACAGGCACGAAATAAAAGACCGACGAATGGGTATATTGGTGTGATGCACACGCTGACCAGAAACATTTTTTTTTTTTTGGGGGGGGGGGGGAGGGGCTTATATACAATGTATGTTCATCAGGTAAAACATTCTACATTGTAATAAACACAGCGGTTCGCTTGGTTGTCAAACAACTACATTTTTATTTCATGTATTTATTGCTAGAAATATTTCTTATTTACACATTACATTTACTCCAAAAAAGAAAGTGAAAGGCAACAATTCACAAATAACAGATGACAAGGAATGAGCAACTTGTTTAATAATAAAAATATGATTACTTTCATGACCCCTGAATCCTAGCCCCACGATCACATAAATTACATAGCCCATCTGTGAACTCTAAATGATTGCACCAGCTGGCAGTGAATCCTGATAAACTAGTTAGGTACAGACTACAGTATAGAATTGAGTGTTTGTATTTGAAACAAATAAATCACTGACCCTTCAGTGCTGGTCTTTCACATACAATATTCACATTTATAAAATAGTAATAAAGTTATTATTTCTTGGTTGACACCATGAATTTTACAACCTAGGCTTGTCATAAAAATCATAGTCATTTGGTTTCTTGGTTGACACCATGAAAGTTTACAACCTGTGCAAGTCATAAAAATCACAATCATTTAGTTTCTTGGTTGACACCATGGATTTTGCTACATGTACTACACACGCATTACTACATGTATAAATCATATGTATGAGAATAAGTCCTGACCTTAATGTTCTATTTTGACTCCCTAGCATGACATAATTGTACTGCAGGTACAAATAATTCAAAGCCTGATGGTTATATTTGACGAAAAGGTGACAGTAGCATTATACATGTACATAGGAATAGATGTGGATGGATACATGTATCTATGTTCACATTGCTTTCTGAGTACACATTTCTCAAATTAGATTTCATTTCATCTGACATGTACATGTACAAGGTACATGTATGGCACATGTGAATGTCCTGTAGTATTGTACAGGTAACATTACACATGACCTATTTCAATCATTCACTGTTTGAATTAAGAAAGTTACATTTACAATGTACATTGCGTATATTCATTTTTTTTTTGCATAAAATCAAAATCACAAACAAAATTAAGAGTTATCAATGATTTTTGTCAAAATGGGACAGAAGAAAAATGTCCATCTTATAGTACAAAGGAATTATACATACTTTACATCAATTAAATCAATAAATCTTTCACAGCTTCAATGAAAAACAGTTTATGACCTCTTTCTTGTTTTACTGCAAGTTTATTACCTTCTGATAAAACTAATAAGACTTATTCATCTCAATTGAATTACAATAGTACACTATAGTCACATGATCATTATCATTATAGTCACATGATCAGATCATTATTATTATAGTCATGTGATCAGATCATTATTACTATAGTCATATGATCATTATCATTATTACTATAGTCATATGATCATTATTATTATGCACAATATTAACTTTATTAAGGATGTTATTACTACTATATCTTGTTTTATTACTTCTGGTATATAATACATGTACTGTTGTTATGGGCAGTAAGTAGGTTAAATCTATCCCAGTTTCATAGTCACGTGAGTGGGGTTCCCTATTGATACAATTTTGGTGAACTTCAGAAGTGTAAAGGAAACTTTATCAGTTATATCTGTTCTCTAGCTCTTTGTTACCAGAGTTCCCCAACCTTAGCAAAAACACTATGCTGAATGTATGGGCAACTACAAGTTTTACCAAATTCACACTGCAAACAGGTACATCATGTACATTAGTATGTTTATTCACTTCTAATGTGACAAGTCACAAGATACATTGTACTTCAAGCTAAAACCCACCACTATATAAAGGTCTGGACTCTGGGGAAAACCTTGCCCATGGCATTCATTAGAAAATTAATGAAAATGGTGATTTGATGAATAGCCTTATTAATATTGGTGAACTTGTATGTATAGTGAGTTTCAATGTATAATAGCTAACTACACTATAGCTTTGTCATGCAAATTTCCCATGTCATCACTTTTGATGTTCTGAATACGAGTACTGTCATCACTATCTGTAGCTATGTCATCACTTCTGTAGTACTGTCATCACTATCTGTATCCATGTCATCTTCCCTTGGTATCAAATCATCTCTGTACCACCATAAAAGAGATCTCAAGATTTGAACTAAGTACCATATAGTCTAGATCTTCCCTTGGTATCAAACTAAGTCTAGATCTTCCCTTGGTATCAAATCATCTCTGTACCACCATAAGAGAGATCTTAAGATTTGAACTAAGTACCATATAGTCTAGATCTTCCCTTAGTATCAAACTAAGTCTAGATCTACCCTTGGTATCAAATCATCTCTGTACCACCATAAGAGAGATCTTAAGATTTGAACTAAGTACCATATAGTCTAGATCTTCCCTTGGTATCAAATCATCTCTGTACCACCATAAAAGAGATCTTAAGATTTGAAATAAGTACCATATAGTCTAGATCTACCCTTGGTATCAAATCATCTCTGTACCACCATAAAAGAGATCTTAAGATTTGAACTACGTACCATATAGTCTAGATCTACCCTTGGTATCAAATCATCTCTGTACCACCATAAGAGAGATCTTAAGATTTGAACTAAGTACCATATAGTCTAGATGTACCCTTGGTATCAAATCACGTCTGTACCACCATAAGAGAGATCTAGACATTTGAACTAAGTACCATTGGGATATCATGCAACTTTGGAGGAAAATTATTAATACACATTATCACTGATTAATCAGAATTGAAGACCTGTGACTACGTTCAGACTTATTATCATATATTTTCTATTCTTACCTTCATTAGCTAGTCTTGTTGCTCCTAGTAGACATTTGCCAAGGGATTCTTCTCGTTTGTACGGAATGGACCACTGCTCTGTGAAAACCCTGCCTTCAAGTTCATACAGATTTGTTGTAGGAAATTCTTTGGATACAGCTGCACTGGATTCTTCATCTACTTTGTCATGACCATTTTGGCCCTGATCTTCCTGAAAACCAATTCAAAGATACTGTTATACTACCAAATCACAATGATCAATCAATCAATCAATCAATCAATCAATCAGTGAATTTATAAAGCACCAGTTTCCATACGATGTAGAGTTCAGAGGCACTGTATTACTATAGTTTGATTGCTCTGGAGAACAGATATGTCTTGAGGTTCTTTTTGAATAGACATTGTGCAAATATATAAAATGATACATGTTATTTTAATGTGAACACAAATCAACTTCACTGTTGGATGAAACAAGGAAGATTCAAACACAAAAAAAACAACTGTTTATTTGTGTTTACAGTGAGATAAAATGTAACATTTCATGTGTGTGCATATAAGTATCTGTATTTTGTTTTTATAATTTGTAACAAAAAGATTGAATAAGATGTGAAAAACAGTGTGTCACCCAATTGAAACTAATAGCCTTTCTGAATTGGCAGTTAATATACATCAAATGAAAAATAACACACAAATAGGAGGGGGAGCACAAACAGGTCTTCCTTGTACATATGAATGGTCCAAATTTTAAATTCAAACCCTGAATAGCAATTTGCGTTTGCGTTAGGGGAATTGTAGCGTTTGATTCGGGTTAACCATCGGAACAGAAAAAACCCCCACAAAAACAGACGAAAAAGCCCTCAAAATCACATCAAACGCTACAATTATTGCAGCTACATCTGCATACTAGTATAACCTTTCCAAAGCTGATACCCCACTGTTGTGATGAGTTATTCATGAACGGTGACACCAACTTGACCAAGTCACGTGTGTAAATACAAAACGATGTATGTCACCTCGCCATTTATTTTAGCATGAATACTGCTTAACGAGTTATTTGTGTGTAGAAAATGTATGAGGAGTAGACATTTTATGACTTTTCTCTGAGATTTTTAAGAATTGTCAAATTGATCCTGCACTGAAAACGAAACTACATACACGAGATGGGGCCAGGGTTTGTTTTGTGTGAATCGTGGTAACTCCCATTCTGTTCAACCTGGTGACGCTGCAGACCTCTAAATTAGATAACACGTGTTTGATGGAGATATCCAATAACATACAAATTATTATAAATCACCAAACTACTGTTGCTCTGGTCGTTGCATTTGCTAAACAGTACCCGCACGAACATACTAAATGCTATATTTTGGGTAGGTGGCAATGCCCACATAACCACCTCGCCCACGCAACTCACACCTGTAACATGGCATTATCACACTTGATTTGCAATATGAAACATGTCCTTACTTCAGAAACCGGTTCCACCGCTTCATCGTAGCTTGGAGGGGGTGGATCTCCACCTGTACCCCCTCCATGTGTTGTCGAACTTGTCCCTTGCATGTCTTTCATTTCTACATCGTCTAAGGTGTCATAACTTGAACCAGGTTGTTCATTCGTTAAAATAGCAACTGCCTCATTGACATCGTTTCTGCCCAAGCGCAACGCTTTGCGTATCTCACTAACATCTGAAAACCCCATATTTAAAAGGGTCTGCACGTGCTCCTCATTCGGCTCCATTTTCTCCTTTCACGTCTTTTCCGACTGACAGCAGAGGTAAATAAATTCTTTCTGAAAACTCCCGAACTTCACAGAAATTCAACACTTCCCTCTTCCTGTTTCAGCCATGTTGGAAGAGGGACTCATGGGAAACTTTGAAAGAATTTCATATTCTTGTCGTTGGTGGCGCGGTATTTTAGGTGACATCTAAGGTCATCACTCAGTGTGTGGTAGTGTTCTTTCCAAATCAAAACATTTGAAACATTATATAATTTATCGTCAATTTTCATTCTAACCTTTTCCCCATGATAATATAGTTTTTAGATTATTGTAATGTCGAGAGAGTTTACAAATTATAACACGTATTTATGTTGACATTTTATTTTCAACTTTACTATGCGGCTTTTCTACTTATACACAATGTCAAGCAATGTTTGTTACTTCAATAAATAGAAAACAATATCAACAACAATAACCACAACATCATCATTAACAACAACTGCAACACAACATAACATGGTTTTAAAAGTTTGATATCGTACGCACAGAAAATGGTTTGATAGTAAACCAGCTAAATAAAAGAAATTATATTATTTGTAATCAGAAGTAAACACAAATAATCAAACTATGTATACATATATGTGAGGAATGGAAAGGCGACAGATGCAGCGAAGACCGGACATGACGTAGTGATGACTAGTGTATACATATTTTTCAATTTATCAAGTTGCAATAAAACACGGACTTGTACTATGTTTTGTTTTTCTTAAAGTAAAGCTATATGAAGCTTATACAAGGTTTTGATAACCCCCAAAACAAAAAAACAAACAAAACAAAACAAAACAACAACCACAACAACAACAACAACAACAACAACAACAACAACAACAACAACAACAACAACAACAACAACAGTATTTGTCATCTATTTGTTTCAATGATTAGGCGGTACGACGTTTTTGTCATGAAATACACAAATTACATTTTATCTCACTGTGAACACAAATAAACAGTATATGTTTGAACCTTCCTGGTTTCATCATATCAGACAGAGATGTTGATTTGTGTTCCTTGAGATATGATAAATTATTCTAAATGTCTGCACGCTGTCTTAGTCTGTATATGTAATGTATAACAAGATGTACCGTATGAGACATGCAAAACATCGTGCTGCCTAATTCAACTAATTTAAGCTGGGAGTTACACATTCAGAACATCGTCCTAAAGGCTTACAGGCTAGTTGGTTTGATAAAGTGTACCTGCAAGCATTTCCATGACAGTTCTTGTATCATTAATTTATATAAATCGCTTATACGGAGTCAACTAGAGTATTGTCCACAAGTTTGGTCACCCCATCAGAAGTATTTAATCACTAAAATTGAAAGGGTCCAGCATAAATTCCTCAACTACCTTTATTTTGGAAAATCGTTCCCTGGTAAAGGAGTAAACCTCGATTGCAGTAATCTTTGTCAGTATTTTAATATTCAAAGTCTTCAATCTCGTAGGAAATTGCTGGATGCAGTCTTTTTAATATAAATGCTTAAATGGCTGTTTCATGTACCATCCAGGAATCTCCTTTCCCAATACACAGTTAAAATGGCACGTTTTAATTTTATTCAAAGGAAAAACTCGTTTTTACCTAGGACCTTCAATTTTATCAACACCTTGCAAAACACTGACATATTTTCAAGTCTCAGTACTTTTAGAAAAGATGTCCTAAATGAAATAGTTGGTGTGTGAACTTAACGCAATTTCGGCAATTTTGATCATCTTTTAATTTATTTTATTTCTATTTTTACTAGTTTTGTAAATATTGTATGTATTTTAGTCTTTCCAATTTCAGAGTGTCTGTAAATGGGGTAATCCTGTAGACATCTCAAATAAATAAATAAATAAATAAATAAATAAATAAATAAATAAATAAATAAATAAATAAATAAATAAATAAATAAATAAATAAATAAATTCGACGTGTATAGTGACTCTGGATTGATGGTATCAATCTAGAAATAGGTCACTGCAATCGACATCATGTAAATGAAGACTGGTATATTCAACAATCACTTGTATTTTTACTTTGTGTTTTAAAATCTACGTTGAATATGTGTTTATTGCAATAATCCCATCCGACAATGTAACAGCTGCATGAGTATTTCAATGAACGTATTGGGTGTATATTTCCCCGGAAGTGATCTATATGGGGATGCAAAACGTCTGACTATAGAGTGGTTTTCACTTTACAAAAACACCATTAGCTATATAGCGAGCATAGTTAATTATGATGGTGAGAGAAGACGACATTCACTCTTAAAAGTGAAACTTATCTACATAGATACTGTGTAGACACTGGGACACAGTGAATGAACTGGCAGATCATTGACAATTACCAATCTCAGTTCTCCATTTTATGACCTTTATGGTATAGCCGCCACCTGTTGTGAGCAGTCAGGATGATGGAACAATTTATCCACATACGGACTATACCGATGTACACGATAGCAAGCTCTTGCAAACTTGTTATCGTTACTGTGTTTGCTTTTTTAGGAGTATGTGCATACGTTAGTCTTCTGTCACTTGCCCACTCTAAACTTCACAAAGAGGACATCGATGCAAAAAGGTAGGTGATCACAAAAGATGGTTAATTTAAATTTGTGAATATGCTTTAATCTGGAATTGTGCCATGTGACGGTTAATATTCTGAAGGCCGCACAGACGTGGAACTAATTCGCCGATATGAAACAAATCTATATTGTCTGTCTATAATATATCAACATATAAAGCAATAAGATTAGCAGACCTTGAGTAGCAATGTTTATTGTATATCAGACGATAATTACTATCTTACAGGTCTATATGAAGTTACAAAACACACGCGATTTTAGGAAACGAGGAAGTAAATAAATATGTATTAGATACACGTACTAGGAGGGGAAAATTATGCTATTTCGTTGATCCAGAATGTCAATATTTATATAAAGTGGCACGCGAGATGAGAATTACAGTACACATGCAATTCACTTTTCAAAAAATCAAGAAAGAGTTTTGGCATTCATGAGATGTAATCTGGCGATGCTTCCCCCCCCCCCCCGCCTCCCACCCTCTCTTTTCACGGCATTATAAGCTTAAGCGCTTATTATATAAGCTTCATTTCTTTTTTTACTGTCGTAGTAGATTACGGGTTGCAAAAGAAGAATCTGTCCCTTCTCCCCCTGAACGCGATTCAGAAAAACAGCCATATTATCTCGCGGTACATTGTAGTAACACAAACGGACCGAGTCAAAAGTTCAAGTTAATATTGGTTCGAAAAACAACGGCTATAACTTCTGGTAATATTTGGTGTCAGAGGTTACACATCCTGGGTATAATATGTAATGGTGTCAGCTGGTATCATAATCCTCCTAGTGTCTGCTACAGCCCCTCTGTACATATCTGTGTATACTAAATATTACAAAGACATCCAAAAAATGTCTAAAACAATATGTAATTTCCAGCAAAGGTATCTATTCACAATACGTTCAGAGTAAGAAAACACAGAGGACACCTTAGCAGCCTATAGTGATGGAAAGAATGAAAAGTTGATCAATCAATCAATCAATCAATCAATCAATCAATCAATCAATCAATCAATCAATCAATCAATCGATCGATCAATCAATCAATCAATCAATCAATCAATCAATCAATCAATCAATCAATCAATCAATCAATCAATCAATCAATCAATCAATAAACCAACCAATCAATCAGTCAATCAATCAATCAATCAATCAATCAATCATCAAATCAACCAACCAACCAACCAACCAACCAATCAACCAACCAACCAACCAACCAACCAACCAAACAACCAACCAACTAACCAACCAACCAACCAACCAACCAACCAACCAACCAACCAATCCGTGACATTAAGTGGCCAAGCAAAAATTGATTTTGAATATGACAAATCAAATCGCATATCACTTTGCCACTTAATGTCACGGATTCAACCAACCAACCAACCAACCAACCAACCAACCAACCAACCCATCAATTATTAACACCAGAATTGAAATAATGCCTTGATCACTGAGGTACTTGTCTTTCTTGAATGAAAATTATATTCTTGATCTGGTTACTTGCAATGTAACAAACAATTTAATTAAGATCTGATGTATAAAACGTCAACAAATAAGGGCACGCTAAGGTGCCCGTGGAGAAACTATTTTAGTCAAAGTTTTTTTAGCCCCCTCCCCCTCCCATCGAAGGTAACACTGCTGAGATTGTTATTTATATTAGCAGTTAGACCGAAGGAAAACGCGCTCTTGCATTATGGAGATGTAACAATTATTTATATGGTGTTTGAAGATTACAGTAACCATAGTAATCGAAATTTTGAAAATGTACAAGGGAAAATGACGGCTCTTAAGGTTTAATTTGGTTCAAACTATGAGCAAAATATTTCATGTCCCCCTTCAAACCATCAGAATTTTAACCCCCCCCCCCCCCTGCTCTCCATTTTTTTCCATGGCCCACATATTTTCTCGTCATTTCTCAGCTGCCGTTAATTCTGCTCGTTCCCTTGTAATATACAGGGCCTAGGGGTCATTTAAACCACAAATAAATAAAAGGTTATACGATTGTGATTCGAATAACATACGCCCTCAGCGTCAAAATGAATAATTTTATCTCAAATTGCGGAACTAGCAGGGTGACATTGCGTTGTACAGCTGTACTCTATGGGGAAATGTAAACAAGAATGTGAAAATGACGAATCATTGTGTGAAGGCTTGAGGCCGAAGAATCCCGGATCATATCTTTGCCTTGGCTATTAAGAGCTAAGGTGTAGTGTCACACAATTTGTTATACAACACATTTCATGTATGTTTTATTTCTTATTCAGTCAACAGGGGTTTCCATGGCATTCTGATGTTCCATGGGTCTCCAAACGCAATACACTTCCGAATTTTTACATGAGGGAGATATCAACCAATGGTCGGAAATGGCCACCGAACAATGATTACAGGAACGGCACAATTGTATTCGTGCACAATACCAAAGCAGGCGGAACAGCTATGAGACAGTGCATCAAAGGTCTTCGTGAACCTTGGAACAAAACCACACCGACTGGTCTATATAGTGCTGTTCCACAACAGTTGAGAAATTTCTACAAAAATATGCTGAATTCCAGTGACATTGTTTACACAAATGATATGTACTGGGGAGATTTGGCTATGGGCGTTTGCGAGTATATAGACAAACCTTGCTCGTATTTCACAATTTTACGAGATCCGTACGACCGTGTCGTGGCTTCTTATGACATGTGCCGTAGTCGCAAACAAAAACCGCATATCTGCAGATTGAAAGAAGCCGACCAGATGACAGTGAAGGAATGGGCCATCTTCCTAGATAGTTTGACATTTGACCAGCTCTTGCTAAATCCTGAGTTTTTTTGGGACAAGCCGCAGTATTTGAACGTGAGTCGGCAAGTTCTTGGTAATGCAGAAGAAGGAACGCACAATTTTGCGTGGATGGAAAATCGCTTAATTTTGAAGAATCTTGTCGACGCTAAGAAAAAGCAAGACATCTTAAAGTACATTATTGCTAATTTAAAGTCTTGGTTTTCCGTTATTGGTATCACTGAAAGTTACGATCTATCTTTCCAATTATTTGAGCACGTTTACCAGTTACCATTTTACAGTAAATGTAAAAGCCCCAAAGAAAGCTTCAAATATGACGTTGTGAAAGCACGTCGAATGGTCGACGAATTGAAGTTAGACCCGGACGTGAAAAGGGCTCTGTATTTCGACGTTGAAATCTATAAGGCTGCAAAAGAAATATTTCACAGTCAAGTGCAGCTTTATAATCGTGAAAGGAGCTTTTATGGATGAATTTGCATGTTTCTGTAAATAATTACATTTCGTAATGTGGGACACCTAAAAAATGCTATGATGACCAATTTTGACCACGTACTTTGTGAGTGAATGCTCTCCTATCATGGTCTTTCTGCAATCTCGCTTTCCCCTTATCCACCGCCCCTTTCCATTTCCTCTCCCCTGGCCTTAATAGCCCCAGGGTTATTACTCTGGGCTCCGTCCGTCCTTCTCCGATTTCTTTCAAACTTGGCACAAGGGTGACATATCATATGGGACATGTGCACGTTAATTTGTTTTTGGTATATGCAAATTTGACCAAATGGTGGCCATATTTGTAGTTAAAAACCAATATTTACAGTATAACTCGAAAACTATAATACATAGAGACTAAATTCAAGTGTCTGCCCCAAATTATCAGGCGCAAGCTAGCTTTTGAGACATCGATCTTTGACCTTGACCTTCAGGGTCATTTATCAAAATCAAGCCAATTCCTGCCTATCACAGACACATTGTAGTGTTTATATTGCCAATTTCGTTTAAATCCTGTTTACAAGTAATATTGAAGAAAGCCACGTAGAAGTAAAGGGATATGTGTCTTTAGTTGTTGCCACCAATTTATCTAAATCATGTCTCCATTCAGTCACATAGAAGTAAAGGGATATGTGTCTTTATTTGTTGCCACCAATTTATCTAAATCATTTTGTTATTTGTTTGTAAGGGTCAGCCTGTGGGTTAGAACATATCCTCAACGGTCGACATTTTTTGCCATAACCTTGACTGTATGCGTGTGTAGATATTTTGTAGTATCAATGTTAAGCAGCTTAGCGCCATCTGTGGAGGTTAATTATATTTCGTTTGTTTTTAAGAAAAAAATAACCTATATAGAAGAATAAATTCAGTAAGCTTACGTTTTAAATTAGTTTCTTTTGCGTTTAGTTTTCAACAAGTTCTTTGAATACATTAAAGAGAAATCATAAATACTGGATGACGTAACCTTATTAAGACATATGTTTGAAAAATATGTATGGAAGTGTGAACCTGACTACCAGCACCACTATACTGTCTCTAGTACCGAATCACTCATGTTGATTACTACAACACTTCTCCATCTATCTAATCCTTGGATAGGGCTAAAAAATATATCTAGGTGTTATCGCATCATATCCTGTCATGTGATACAAGATTTAGGTCTTTGTCATATTTGTGTGAGGGCGCTCATGTGGTTAGTTTAATAAATGAATGATAATGACGCAAAACAGTCCGTCTGGGACTATCAATGAACTGTCATTGCAAACATATATATTGTTATATTTACAACTATAATCTGTGTCCCTGACAGTGTACAGGAAGGAATTCCCTATAATTTGCAAGAGAGATTTCAAAAAAAAATTTATGTAGTGATGGAAAAAACAGTGGACACAAAACTGTCATTCATTTTATCATTTCAAAATTAGATTTATAATGGGGGTACATGTAGGGATACAAATACTTAACATGCGTACGTATGATACAATTTATGGTACATACAAACGGGACAGCAGCTTGCAGAGACCTAGTTAAGGGTAAAAAGTTCAAAAATTAATTCAAGCTCTTCAAAAAAATGTTTTATTCAAACACTCCTGCAAACAGTGCAGCTGACACAGGTAAATCGAAAATCCGATAAACCCATAGTTGCAAATACTTCCACATGAGTCGTGAATATGATACAATTCTCCTGTCCTACCACTACTGGTAACAGCTGTTAACAAAATAGGATTTTGACGCAATTTACCCTTCTCTTAAAATACGTGTTTTGTCCACCACGGGTCAAGGGTTACCATTTAGTTAGAGTTGCCCTTACGTCATGTGTTTGGGCCTTTGAATTATACTAACTGTATTAAGGAACAAACACACCAGTCTAGAATTGAAACGTGTTTAGCTAGTTTTGAAGCTGTCGCATCAAAATGGAATAAAAACGCATCTCTTTGACAACAACCAACTAGTTGCTGTGTGCAGATATTAACTCTTACGTTTCAAAATCCGTTTGGAAGTCACTTCAGCTTTGAAGGCTTTCAGGTATGATGTATGGTCTGACAAGGATCTGGAAATATCAACAAATACAGTATAATAGAAAACTACTCGAGTGTAATAATCATCGAGTTGAGAATATTATGCTCGAACATGCATATGATGTGACTAAGAGGAGAATGGAGGAGGGAAGATGGATGGAGTGGTAAGAGGTGGGAGGAGGGGTGTACGAGTGCATAAGCAAAGAGGATTATTTTCAACGCAGAATCTACCTTGTTTAGTATGCCCGATGGTTTTGTTATCTACCTTGATTAGTATGCCCGATAGTTTTTGTTATTTACCTTGATTAGTATGCCCGATGGTTTTTTTTATCTACCTTGATTAGTATGCCCGATGTTTTAGCTACCTTCAGTGAGATATGTCCATTTACAATAGTTGTTAGTTTTGTAGATTCAAAAGTGTTTTTTCATTGTGGTTCTAGCAAATATGAGTTGTCGGTGAAAGTTAAGTGCTATATAGATGCTTGCGTATATTGATTGTGAAAGAAAGTATCTGATACACCATCTTGGATAGCTTATATGTGATTAGTTACGTCAAAGTTCAAAGATTAACTTTCATACCTGACTATGTCACGGTTGGGAAGTAACGACGTGTGTACACGAATATTACTTGCTTACTTACTTGCATATTAAAGTTTTGATTTTGATTTTGATTTTGATTTTGATTTTGAGAGAGAGAGAGAGAGAGAGAGAGAGAGAGAGAGACAGACAGACAGACAGACAGACAGACAGACAGACAGACAGACAGACAGACAGACAGACAGACAGACAGGGAAGCAAAGAGAGAAACACACACACATAGAGAAAACATAAAATGGTAACAGAGAGACAAATGGTACAATAAGTTAAAAGTGACAATGTTGCGAATGTAAAAGACTGATGACAATACTTCCACATACTTTTACGTATGTATAATATTATGCCTCTCGTCGATTTAGTGATGAGATTGACATGGTTACAACGGGGTAGGTTTAAAAAGAAACCTTTTGATCTGACTGTATTTGCCTGCTTGCAATGAGAGAGTCGTTGGGAGAAATCAGCAAATAATCTTCATCCTGATGACGAACACATTCTATTTACATGTTATTCGTTCTTGATTTGGCTAATTATGAAAAGTATATCCCTGTGAATAACAATAATCTAATTATTATGTGTATATTTGATAATTCCAAAGTATTCTTACTGCAATATCATCCCTTGAATTATTTTCTTTCAGAATTATATTTGTTAGCATGACCTTTAATGTTTTACCTGCTTTGGTGCTATGGACGATTCAATGCCCGATTGTGAGTCTTAAAGATGACAACGTCCTCGAATCTTTGATGCTCCAATATTACCTTACTGACTTTTGCTTATGTTTGTTTCTGAGGCTGTGACATCAAATGTATGTCAAAGCACCTTTCAGCCCCTTCAAAGTTAATTTCGGTGTCGAGGAACCATGGTGGAAACATAGATCAAAATGGAGAGTATAAAACGAATGCCATGACTACCCAATTTCTTTGACAGCTGTGATAGTACAGGAAGCGTGATTGGCAGCTGAGATAGTACATGCAGCTGGATCGGCAGTTGAGATAGTACAGGAAGCTGGATTGGCAGCTGAGATAGTACAGGAAGCTGGATTGGCAGCTGAGATAGTACAGGAAGCTGGATTGGCAGCTGAGATAGTACAGGAAGTTGGATTGGCAGCTGAGATAGTACAAGAAGCTTGAATGGCAGCTGAGATAGTACAGGAAGCTGGATTGGCAGCTGAGATAGTACAGGAAGCTGGATTGGCAGCTGAGATAGTACAGGAAGCTGGGTTGGCAGCTGAGATAGTACAGGAAGCTGGATTGGCAGCTGAAATAGTACAGGAAGCTGGATTGGCAGCTGAGATAATACAGGAAGCTGGATTGGCAGCTGAGATAGTACAGGAAGCTGGATTGGCAGCTGAGATAGTACAGGAAGCTGGATTGCCAGCTGAGATAGTACAGGAAGCTGGATTGGCAGCTGAGATAGTACAGGAAGCTGAATTGGCAGCTGAGATAGTACAGGAAGCTGGATTGGCAGCTGAGATAGTACAGGAAGCTGGATTGGCAGCTGAGATAGTACAGGAAGCTGGATTGGCAGCTGAGATAGTACAGGAAGCTGGATTGGCAGCTGAGATAGTACAGGAAGCTGGATTGGCAGCTGAGATAGTACAGGAAGCTGGATTGGCAGCTGAAATAGTACAGGAAGCTGGATTGGCAGCTGAAATAGTACAGGAAGCTGGATTGGCAGCTGAGATAGTACAGGAAGCTGGATTGGCAGCTGAGATAGTACAGGAAGCTGGATTGGCAGCTGAGATAATACAGGAAGCTGGATTGGCAGCTTAGATAATACAGGAAGCTGGATTGGCAGCTGAGATAGTACAGGAAGCTGGATTGGCAGCTGAGATAGTACATGAAGCTGGATCGGCAGCTGAGATAGTACAGGAAGCTGGATTGGCAGCTGAGATAGTACAGGAAGCTGAATTGGCAGCTGAGATAGTACAGGAAGCTGGATTGGCAGCTGGGATAGTACATGAAGCTGAATTGGC